>NC_056725.1:687122917-687150417 GCF_019279795.1 Protopterus annectens
TTTAGACACTCCTATGTATATGTAGATTTTAAGAAATTTATTTTTGGTATTCTATAGGTGGTTCCAATAGATGGCAGAGGAGGAGCTTAGGAAAACAAGTTTGAATATGAGGAACTCCTCTGGCAACTTAGAATGAACGCTATGTAAAAGTCTGGCCTGAATAAACATATTTCAGTTAATCTGTATTAAAAATGAGGGCAGCAAAATTATGATTTTATATTTTACTTCTTATGGTTTTACAATTTTTAATACACTTTACTGTGTTACTATTTTAAGGGATTTGTTTTAAAACATACAGCATGTATTTGGAAAGGAATTTGTTAATGGCACTTTTCTAGGCTGGTAGGGTGTCTAATTAATTAATTAATTGTATTACTGGTAAGCCTTAAGAGGTATATAAGAGTGATTTATACTATGGATTAGTAGTTCTGATGAAGTCCAGTGAAAGGATGAAAGCACTTAACTCTTGTTCTTAAAATGTAAAAAAACAGATTGCATACTACCCCTGAGTCGTGGACACCAAGGAGATTTTTTTGGTTATCAGTTACTTGTGCTGCATTGGTCACACACCTTTATGGTTCCTAGTTAATAAGAGCAATATTTAAAATGTGTCCCTGTTTTTGAGTGTTGTTCCCTGTTATTTTGTCTAGATTTTTTTGTACTAAAAGGTTGAGAGTTGCAGTCACTCTGTGTAGCAAATTCAGTGATAAATGTTAGTGTTGTCTTCTTTTCATGGACTATTATATCTGGCTTTCTCGCATCAATTTTTGGAACTGTTGGTAATGGGTGATCGCATGTGATATAAACTTTATCATTTTATATAATGCTTTGTGGCTCATGTTTTCAATGTTTCTCAGCTACTTCAGTATTATGTTTGCACAATCCACAATGCAACAGTCTTGCCACATTATGACTTTCCTTATACAGTCCTTCTGCCATTAGTGTATTACACCCAGAAAACGTGATGTGTGACTGTTTCCAGTTCTGTTTTACTGAACCTGCATTTGTCTCTGTCTCCCACATGTTCAGTGGACTTTGTAAACCAATGTTTATGTAGGCCACTATCTTCTGCCGCCAATATTATCCTTTCATCTTTTGGTTTAAATTCAACTCTCTTTAACCATTCTGGGGTTCGTTCCTCATTGACATGAGGTTGTTCTAAGATTTTTCTGTACTTGCAACTACATGTATGCATTTTCCACATTTCTTGCCTTCTCATCTGCTCCTTCACCTTATAGTTTTTCTTTTGTTTTTTGACACATTGACTTGCTGCCTAATTTTTATCTAATTCTGGTTTGATTTCTATTCCCACTTAACACCAAAATATAGTTTTAAAGTATCCCTCTAAAAGAAGTTAAGTCCTTATACTTTGTTGTTTCCTGGGAGTCAAATTGTAGTCATGACCTGATTTGTTAAGTAGACAGCTTTATGGGTTAAGGGCAAGACTAAGGAACAGCGGTGACAAAGAGTCACCCTGGAAAATCCCCCTTTGAATTTTTATCCATGAGATAATAATTTGTCCTTCATCATGGCTTAACTGCAAAGTGGTGTGACAATGTTTCATGGTGACTGCAATGTAATTTATCAGTGTACGGTGTATCTTATACATTTGTAAGCACTCTTTAATCCATGAATATGGGGTGCTTGTGAATGCTTTTATGTGGTCTATCCATGCCAAACTTAGATTCTTCCCCTTTTTACAGTTCTCCATTGTGACTATCAACAAATGATCCTTTGCTCCATATAACTTTCTTTTGTTGTCGTTTTGTTCTATTGCCATGACTGAATTTTTTTCCAAATGACTATAAACTGTATTGGCATCAGTTCCAGCATATAATTTATACATCGTCAGAAGGCAAGTTATTGGGTGTATACCCTTGAATGTTTGCTCTTAAGGAAGAGCATTGTTTTTCCTGTTGTTAACCTGGTTGGTGTCTGTTTGGGGTATTAGTTCTTACTAATGGCTAAATCTTCGTGTAAAGATGTTAATACTTTTACCTAGAAGTTACTGCAGCTGGGTTTGGGGTTTTCCAGTTAGGAGCTTTTCTTAATCTTGTTTCAGTTTCTCTTGCCGTTACTTCATCCCATTTCCTACCCTGTACACTTGAACTCATTCTTTCATTTACTACTTTTATCCATTCAACATCTTTGTTATGTTCCACAGGATCTTAATAGATATTTTTTCCAAAATGTGTCTTCATTTTCTTCTTTTGGGGGGTGGGTATTTCAATTCCTTTTGCCTTGTTTCCCAATTCTCTATTAAATTATTGTGGGTCATCAATAAATTGCTTATTTTGTACTTTTCCTTTACATTTATCTGCAAATCTTGCACGTTTTTCTGCCTGTGCTGATATCTTTTAGTTTATTATTTACAATAGTGTGCAATAAATCTTGATCTGTTCTGATACTGTGCGTTGCTTTTAGCACATCTATCTTTCTGACTATTTTTGTTGATCTGTTCCCTCTTATATACTCTTCTAACAGTGATCTTAACTGTTTTATAGTTATCTCTGTTCGATACTTCCATTGTGGTATTTGACTTCTCCCCTTCCTTTCCTTGTACTGCCCTGTGTTTTTGTGGTAAGACTTTATCTATTATTAATTTATCTGCACAGTAACAGATCATATTTACTTCTGTTATATCACATGAATTTCTATGAACAGTCCTGATTACTGTGTTAATTTGTTTTATCGCACTTTCCTGTAGTCTATTTATTTTGTTGATCTAAATGTGTTTGCCCATCTCTATTAATTCAAGCAACTCTTCTCTTAGATCATTTGCGTCTAACCTGAAAGCATATTCTTTATTCTCTATTCTCTGTGAGCATTCTACAGAAAGGTCCGGAGCAGCTTCCTTGAGCCATATTATTTTCAGTTTCATCCAGTGTCATCCATTTCTTTTTCATATGGGAACTCACTGGCCTATCACTCAACAACATTGACTATGTCAGAGATGCCACAGTTTGTTGTTCCTTCCGTTGCTGTGCAACTTCATTGGAACTTTTATACTGGTTTCTTCCTGAAGGCTCCAAAGTATCTTGATATGGCAGCTAATTAGGTGTTTCCCGCTCCACTGGATTCTCTTTAGTTTGGGGATTCATTATTCTATCCTGCCGTGATGTTATCAGAGTTAGATTTTCTATACTAAATCCTTTACTTCGCAGGTAATCCATAACCTCGGTTTCTATTTCTTTAACGTCCCCATTACTAACCCACCTTTCTACTTACCCTCTTTGTTTTCTTATTTTCTGTATTGCAAAAGTTTCCATATCTGGATGTCTTTGCCCGTATTTCTCTTCAAATGCATTTGGTGCTGCTGTTTTTGTACAGATTAGTTTTGCTTTCTCCTTTGCATAACTATTGCACCACATCAATTTTTTTCCTTTCCCATGTCCAGATTTCTTCATATATTTCCTGCTCCTCCTGTTTCTCCTTTCTTCTGTGAGTTATTATTCCATCATGCTGTGACATAACCTGTGTTAGACTTTCTACATTAAATCCTTCAATTTGCAGGTGTTCCATAACTTCTGCTTTAGGTAGAAGGTAATATTGGATAAGTTATTGTTAGAAACAGATAGGTTGGGACTTAAAACCATATATCAGAATGCATATGTTGAAAACAGATCTATTACCATCTGTAATATGATGTTCTGTAACAATATAATAACAGCTTTGAATGAAAAATTGTGCTGTGATGTAATTTATATAGATTTAACCTCAGCATTTGACAAGGTCATACACATAACACTGATCAATACTGTACAACTAGGTATTGATGTACTCTTGCTAAGATGAATAGCTACGTGGCTTACAAATAGGACATGACAAGTATCATACAACAACTGGAGAGATGAAATCCTTTGTTACAGTCAGGGTGTCCCACGGGGCTCTGTCCTAGGCCCTTACTTGTTTTGATTGTATCTTTCAGACCTAGCTTTTTCATCTGAGGTGTTCTACAGTCTATATGCAGATGACCTGAAATTGGGTAAACTAATTACTTCTGTTACAGATAAGGTATGTCTGCAAAAATAACTTGACTAAAATTGACCATTTGGGCACAGGAGAATAATATGCTGATGAATACATCAAAAATGAAGTATATGAGATTTGGTAGGCATAAGTTGAAAGATGAATATTTAATACAGCACACAGTGATTGAAACTGTAGATGCATTTAAGGACCTGGTAATATGATTCAGCTATGAGTTTTTCTAATCATATCAACCAATTGGCTAATGATAGATTGTATAAAACGATTTATAAAGTCTAGGAAATCAAAAATAATGAAGTCATTGTTTGTTAGTTACAGTAGACCCAAACTTGAGTATGGAATAACAATATGGAAACCCTATAAGAAGACAAGCATGAGTAAACTGGAAAGAGTACAATGGAAATATACCCAGGGTGTCCATGGATGTGAACATTTAAGTTATTTTGAAAGACTAAAATATCTAAACTTGTACAAAGTCTCTTACAGATATCCAGGAGGAGATCTTATTCAGTTATATAGGGCATTTAGGAACAACTACCTCTGGGAATGTTTGGGGTTATCAAAAAGTACTAGAGAATCATCAGACAACCTATGTAGAAGATTCTATAGGAAAGAGAAGTGTACTAATTGGTTCTCTGACAGAGCAGCTGATGCTTGGAACAGACTACCAAATTACATTAAAGCAAGTACTAGTTTAGATATTTTTAAGAACAGCCTGGACACTTATTATGGAAACAAGTGTTTTGGTATATTGGCAAGCTAGAAGGACATTACTGCCCATGACTGAAATATTTGAATGTATGTATGCATTATGTATGTATGTTACCTTAGCTTCTTTTCTACATTCCTCCTTTGTGATCTTATTATCTGTATTGTGAATTTTTCCATAACTGGGTGATTTGCCTGTATTTCTCTTCCTGTGTCTGCTAACCACTTATATATAAATGCACACAAAGGGTGATAGAAACAGTTGCACTTGAATTTGGTTAGGGAGGAACTCTGGATGTTTCAGAGAAGGGTTAGACTCTGGGATACATACCTATCTCTCCAGCATGACCTATTTATATCACTGGCAAGGTTTAAGTCTTTGCAATGGGGAATACTGGTTCTATTTTGTGGACAAGCAGAAGGTCCATCAGAGTGGAGTCTAACTATGCCTTGTATGCTAAGCATAGATCTCCCTTCAAGACCCTGTAGAAAACAGACTAGAGAGACAGGAACTTGAGAAAATCTGCATAGGACATGTTACCTATGCCCTGAATTCTTTTAGTGAGAAACCTCTGTGGATATTCCAGCTGTTGGTTTTGCCTGGTTAGGTACATACCAAAGGGGGAGGGGACATTGTACTCGATGATAAGTTTGATTAAGGCTTACTACAGTGGAACAATGACTTCCTGGACCTAGATGCCATACCTTTGTTTATAAGTTACACAACATAGAATGATTTCCTCACCACTGTAGACATGTGATGGTCAAAGGCTATACTGCATATGTCTGTCCCCAAGTCCCTGAGTACCAGGTCAGCCCTTAGGATGTATTGCCAATATGATAGTTATTAAGGGTGAGTGACTTCCTGAAGGATATTATTATGCATTTCTTGGCATTTAGTTTTAGTCCATGGCTCTGGCACCAGTTGTTTGTCTGTGTCAGCCCTTCCTGGAGAACATTTGTGTCAGTGGGCGATTCAGTGATAGCTCCTAATTTGCAGTCATCTGTAAAGTTAGTCAGCCAGATGGCACTGACACTAGCTTTGACTTCAGATAACAAAAGTCCAAGCTGGGAGTAGACAAACATGGCTCTTTCAATATTAAATAAAAGATAAAACTTTTATTCAGGTACAAACTAGTGAGCACTTTCGTGCCTCCTGGCACTTCTTCAGACAATACAAACACTACAAAAATCTCAATAAAAAGGTGTTGCCTCACGCACATTATTTCACAGCAACCAGTCATACATCTTTAGCAAATAAAATGCACCTGCTGGCAATAATCAACAAACGTAATGCGAAGTCAAAGACTTTGCATATCAACTAGCTTAGGAAATCCTTACATACAAAATAGAAGGTGTGAAATTACACATAAAAAAATAAAATAAAATAAAATAAAAACATTAATTCTCACTTTCACTACTATCAGCAACTATATAACCATACAGAGAAGTGACGGCATTGAACTCCAGTCATAAAATGTTTTACTTTCTCACATATAAAACTGACATCAACCTTCTCACAGTTGTAGTACTAGAGTATACCAGAAGATGGAAGTCATATACTCCATACAACAGTATTCCAAAATTCCTAAGAAACACCTAACACTCACATACCAGGCTAAAATTCAAAGAACAGCAAGCATTGCATTTCCTATTCTTTAAAACAGCTAGGGATACATCTATCAGTAGATAATATTGGCAATACATTACAAAGAAGCTAAAATACTATAAGAGAAATAGTTGGATACACACTAGTAATAGCATTCTTAATGTTTCAATGACCTCTCAGCTAATTAAGGTTTCAGGGACACTAACTCATTCAGACCATTAATATTGAGAGAGTCGTCTTTGTTTACTCCCAGCTTGGACTTTTGTTAATGCATTTTGCTCTTTTGGGAGATCTTCATCCCCAGCTGCTTTTAGATTTGTGTTTTGACTTTAGATAAGTCAATGCTCAAAAGGATTGGTCTCAGGTCTGATCCCTGAGGAAATCCACTTGTCACTAGCCTCTTTGTAGAGGTGGACTCCCTAATTCTAACTTCCTGGATCTTGTCTGTGAGCCAGCTGGCTATCCACAGGGTGACATGAGGGTTTGTACCTTACTTCTTAAGTTTGTCAATAAAGCCAGAGTGGGGAATTGTGTTAAATGCCTTGGCCAAGTCAAGGCACACAGTATGAACTATTTTGTCCTCATTCATTGCTTTGGTGAGCTTCTCAAAGAGGTCCACCATGACTGGGTAGGCATGACCTGCCCATGATGAAATCAGACTCGGTTGGGTCCAGAGCTGAAAGTTTCATATGTCATTACTGATCATTTCCATGACAATTATTTTCATGGCTTATCATATGAGACATGTGAGGCGTATGGGTCTGTAGTTCCCAGGATCTGAAGATGGCCCACCTTTGTGCAGAGGAATGACTGTTGCTATTCTCCATTCATGACGTACGAACCTGAAAGATCATGAGTCATGCTATTTAGAAGACATTCTGGGATACTGTTTGGGACCATTTATACAGTGTTTTGGCCTTAGAAGGACCTTTTCCCTAGTGATAGCAGGGGGAGTTATATTTCATGGTATTTCCTGGGGAAGGTTGATGGGGGAGAGGGTTAAAGATGGAGCTGAATTTGTCAGCTAGTAGGTTTGCTACACCTACAGGCTCAGTATAGGTGACTCCATTTACAATGAGCCCTGCACACAATTGTGTATTGCCTTTGAGGTTGTCGACATAGCAAAAGAATGCTTTGCTGTTATCCTTGGTCTGGGAGGCCAAATTTATCTCAGATTTGCTTTTGGTAGATTTGTTCTCTTATTTGTTTTTTTTAGTTTTATGAGAGTGCATTTATCCTGCTGGGTGCTGCAACTCCTAATTTTTGTTATACAGCCTGTTGATGATGATGCGATTCCACCAGGGTGGCTTGTTTTTTTGAGTTAGTTCTGAACTTCTTCCTAGTGGGTACAGCTGTCTCTATGCAGCTATTAACTTGCTTGTATAGGGTTTATGTGAACAGTACTTCAAGGCAGCAGTGTTCTCATTGTTTATGGGGACTTGAAATTTAACCATGTTATCACGTAACAGTAGGAAGTTAGCCTCAGAGCAGTTTCTGAATATTCCAGGGTTAGGTTTTACTTCAAAGAAGACCATTTTGTGGTCTGATGTTGCCAGAGAGACATTACCCTTGGGGATGTGCAGCACTTTCCCATATTAGTGAAGACCATATCCAGTATGGTTGCACCCCTTGTTGATATATTGACAATTTGATCCAGAGGGTTTGTGTTTACAAAATCCAGGAATCTCTATACCTGTACAGTTGGTGTTTATTTATTTTAATTATTTACATTTGTTTACCGGGAAAGTCCAACTGGGCCAGAAGCCCATTTGCAGTAGAGGCCTGGGGAGAAAAGCTCACAGAAATATAAGCAAACTACAGTAATTAGATAGTGCAATAGTATACATATGGTAAGATGCAGAATACATATCATGTAGTTAGTTTATACAAAGAAGCATTCAATACAGTTTTCTAGTAGATACAGGTTCAAAAAGAAAAACACACAAGCATTTCAGTGAAGATCACTGTGAGAAAAATAAAATTAGTAATGTATACATATTAAATAACAGTTATGAACAAATGAGATTTCCTTTACATATAGATTGATAGATAGATAGATAGATAGATAGATAGATAGATAGATAGATAGATAGATAGATAGACAGATTGATTGATATTTTTGTGGTCAATATCACTTCACCGAAACGTTTATAGTTCGAACACCATATATTTGAACTTCAAACCACGAATTGCACAAACATCAAAGTCTTAGAACAGCGATTTTTTTCCCAGGGAAAAAAAATCGCTGTTCCAAGAAATACATACACAACACAAGCACACCAAAAAAACACCAATCCACACACATAAAAACACAAATCGACAACTGGAGTACAAAATAGAACTCAGAGCCCAAAAGTTCATTATATAATTGTAAAGCACAACAGTTTATTTTAATAGGCTTTTCATTCAGCAACGATGGCTAAACTTCCTCAGACAACAATCAAAAACCACCACAGCTTAAATAAAAACAATTAATCATGTGTTAATAACAACTAATTAAGCTAATCATTTATTCAATATACATTTAACACTAAAAATATATTAAACATCAAACCACTATCAAATATAAATCATAAAACCTATTAAACTATTTTTAAAAACCTATGTTAAGTAACTAGGGAAGGATTGTTATAATAATATAATACTATAACACTAAATACAGATACAAATACTCCTACTAGCGCATCAAGCTTCTCAATTTTAAAATACATGTTAAAGAGACTTTTTCATTCAAACCCGGGGCTTTATATGACTGTAATTTTAATTGCCATATTAATTCCTGTCGCTCTAATAATAACTGGTATGGTCCTCCTTTTATATTAGGAGCAATCTGATCTAATATCCTGAAAGAAAAGGAATGTGTAATATGTTCATTACAATGCCTAGCTAAGGCACTGTCTAACTTATTTTTCTTGATATTATACACATGTTCGTATATCCTATCTTTAAATTTCCTGTCAGTCTAGCCCACATAGAATGCAGGACAAGACTGACAGGTGGCCAAATATACAACTGACTTAGATTAGCAGTTATATCTCCCTCGCAATTTATAAGTCTTACCATTAATCAAAATATTAGTACCAGTGGCAATATACCTACAATAATTACAAGCCTCACATTTAAAAGTTCCTTCTATTCTATGCATCCCCATCCTATTTGTTTCCAAAATACTCTTTAAACTATTTCCTTTTCTATATATAACCATTGGCGCATCTCCTAACTTTTCTATAAAACCAGTTGCAAAAGTAAATACATTCCAGTTTTTACATAAAATCAATATAATCATATCTACCTCCAAACTAAATGGAGTAATAAACCTCATTTTAAAATTACATGTTTTATATGTAATATTCCTAGTTGTAGTCATAGATGTCGCAGCCTCCATCTCTATATGGCTGGTTGCCTCTCCCCTACTTAACATACTACATTGTTTCATTAAAACAGGCTTATATATTATTACACTTCTCTTATACTGCACTTCTTCAATAATTTCTCTTAACATACTTTCAGGGTATCCCCTTCTAACAAGCATACCTTTCAACACATTACATTCCTCTTGAAATGCACTTTCTTCTGTTACCATACGAGCAGCACGTATCAATTGGCCCTTTACCACACTCTTTCTGTTGGTATGGATGGGCACTTGGACACACATGCACTTAAAACCTACATCCAACCCTACACTAAACTGTACATACACTGCTACCTATCCACTTACCTTAACCCAAACCCTAACCCTAAGGTCCGTCACTATTGCACACTCACCTGACCCATGCCCTAACCCTAAAGTTTGTCACTATTGCACACCCACCTCACCCATGCCCTAACCCTAACCTCCACACAATCACACACTTACCTGATCCCGACCCGTAAGTTCCCACCACAGTCCTTATAATCGTGAAGCCACAGAAACGGCCCACCAAATTCTTTCCCTAGTAAAGAATTCGGTGTTCAGCGGCTTTGCGATAATCAGTGTTCTGGTATTCAATCATCAGCCGTTTTGACGGACTGATATAGACCCTATTTTTTGAGTAGCAATAAACACTGAGGAGAGGGAGAAAATGAGGTAAGGAGTGGACAGTGTACTGAGAGAGTTATAGATATCTTGTCAGTGAGGTTTGGTGCAGGAGCAATGCCAGTTCTTGGATAGATGTTCATATAGTAATAATATGAAATTGGTAGATTCAGGTGTGTTTTGGAGGGTGTGGGGTAGAGAGAGTTCCATAATTTGGCTATTTGATTTGAGAATAGGGCTTCACCATGAGTGTTGTTAGCTTTGTTTACTGTGAGAAAGTTTCTGTTTGCATGAGTAGAGAACAACAAGTTCCTTGAGGGATGGGCAACTGTCAGAATGATGATATTATGTGTGAATTTAAGTTAGTCGAGATGGAGAAGGTTAGATAGCTTGAGCTAATTTAATTTATGTAGAGCAATACAATGGTGGATTTGTTGGGGAAGGTTGGCTGTGAAGCGGGCTATTTTGTTGTAGCAAGTTTGCAATTTGGTTACGTCTGATTTTTTTTTAAGTTGTTAAAGAGGAGGAAAGCATAAAGGAGCATAGAGAGGAGGAAGATTCTGCATATGGCTAGTCTGGTATTGCCAGTGATGAATGGCTTGCTTCTGTACAGTGAGCCAAGTTTGACGTGAACTTTCTTAATTGTCATGGCTATGTGTTGGTGAAATCTGAGTTTGCTGTCAATAGTCACACCAAGGATTTTTGTATGCTCAACTGGTTGAATGACTGTGTTGTTTGCTGAGAGAATGCTGAAAGGAGGGATGTTAGGTGATCGTCTGGTACTGGTAAATAGCATTAACTGTGTCTTTTTGGGGTTGAGGATTATTTGCAATTTCCTTAGGTGTTTCAATATCATTAAAAGCTTATTGGACTACTATTTGGAGGTCTGGTAAGGTATCTACTGAGCAGATTAAAGTTGAATCAGCCACATACTGAACAACTTTAGCGTATGTTGTGGACAAGGCTAGCTCATTAGAGCAGATGGTGAAAAGAAGGGGCCCTGGTATGGATCCTTGGGGGACTCCAACTGAGACAAGCATAAGTGGTGAGAGTTCAGATTTCCATCATACTGCTTGTTGTCTGTCAGAAAGATAGCTTCGGAACCAGAAGAGGGAAGTCTTTGGTAGTTTTAGTGAGGCAAGAGTATTAAGGAGTTTCTAGTGGGAGAGAGTGTCGAATGCTTTTGACATGTCTAGGAAGATTGATGCCTCTTGCTGGTTTGAATTTCTGAGTTGATTGATGGTGTTATAAAAATTAATTAGGGCTGTGGTGGTGCTGTGTTTTGGTCTGAAACCATGTTGGGGGGGAGATAAGGTTGTGAGATAGCAAGTACTGTAGTAATTATGTGTGGATACACTTTTCCAGAATTTTGACACAGGGGGAAAGGATGACTATGGGTCTGTAATTGTTTAATTCTAACATTGGAAATTTTCCATAATTTTTGGACCTATTGTTCTGCTATAAACTTATTTTCCAGAATGAAGATAGGCAGAGCTATGGCATCAGCTGAAAGTTTGAGGTACTCATTGGGGAGTTGGGCAGCTGCTAAGGAAGAAGGTTTCAGTTTTTTCAGCATTGTTCTTATGGTGTTAGTTGGGACAGGTTTGAGATCAAAAGAGTTGTTGTTAGTTTCCACATTAGGTGGAAGAGACAGAGGGGTGGAATTGTTACCTGTAACTACGGAGAGGATGGTGTTTATAAAGTTGGTGTTGATTTGTGAGGCAATACTCACACTTTGTTTATTGGTTGTTGGTTCTGGGGCTGTGGCTTTACCTGGGTAGAGGAGCGAGTTAATTGCCTGCCAGAACTTTTTGGGCTTGTTTTCATATTTGTTTTGCATATATGTATAATATGTTTTTTGTTTAGTTTGAGTTGTATTTTTGTTTGATTGTGGAACTGCTGGTATGCTAACAGAGTTTTATTCTCTTGTTTTCTGGTACTGAAACCAGGTTTTGTTCCTTAGTTTTTGAAGTCTAATGGTTTATTTTGATTTCCAGGGCAATCTCTTATTTTTAACATGACATGTATGAGTTGGTGCTAAACTATTTAGAATAGCTAGAAATATGTCACTGAAGGGCTGCCATGGTGGTGCAGTGGCTAGCGTTGCCGCCTCACAGCAAGAGGTTCTCTGGTTCGATCCTCAGCTGGGGTGTCTTCTGTGCGGAGTCTGCATGTCCTCCCTGTGGTCGCGTGGGTTTCCTCCAGGTGTTCCAGTTTCCTCCCACATCCCAAAGACATGCTATAAGTGGATTGGACACTCTAAATTGGCCCTAGGTGTGAATGCGTGCATGTGAGTGCCTTCTGTGGAAGGTTGGGCGCTGGGCTGGCAACTCAACAACGTAAAACTCCACTGCCAATCATGAGCGGACAGGTGATCCGCTGTGGCGACCCCTAACCGGGAAAAGCTGAAAGAAGAAGAAGAAGAAATGTGTCACTGAAGTATGTTATAGCCTGGTTGAGTTAGAAATGATGGAGTGGTATCCAGTTACATTTATTGAGCATGTCTAAGAATTCTTCAGTCGAGAAGTTTTTGGTATTTTGTACGACTTTGTAAAGTATGGTTCTGGGTGGGTTGAGCTGATGATGGATAAAGTAGGTACGTCTATGGTCACTTAAATTATTTGGAAGGCATCTGGAGAGATAGTTGTGGGTGGTACTGTTAATCAGTGACCAGTCTAAGATAGATTCCCTTTTGCTATGTTTATCTATTCAAGTGGGAAACTGGATAGTTTGGGAGAAACCATGCAGACTTATGAAGGTGGAGAGGTTATCACCAGTGCAAATTTTCCAGTCTAAGTTGACGTCATCTGTGATAATGGTTTTGTGGGTATAGGCTGAGGCTGTCCAGGGTATGAGTTCCTCAATGGTAGTGGGAGTGTTGTTCGGAGGTATATAAGTGGCTGTTATGGTAATATTTTTCTTTTGGTTGATTCTGAGCCATGTTACTAGGACTTCAAAGTTGTTATCATAAAGGTATTTGATGGGTAGGTAGTCTATGCTTAGGTTATCTTTACAGAAGATTGCAACTCTGCCTCCCTTCTTCCTGATCCTGTCTAACCTGTGTACACAATAACCATGTGGAAGCATGTCTGGGTCTTTTATATGGGGTTTTAGCCAAGTTTATGTTGCTATAAGAATGTCTGGTGAGTATTGTGCAATGACTGCATGAAAGTCTGTGATTTTGTTAACTTGGCTTCTAAGGTCAATGTTATGAATGCTAAGGTCTGAAGTTTTAATGTGAGGAAGGGGTAGAATGGTAGTCATCATGGTATGATGTGCAGTATGTGGCACGGGATTTGGGTGTATATCACCACTACAGAGAATCTGTGATAATATACATGCATGTTTGTGTGATAGTTTGGAGACTATGTGAAGGTGTTTGCTGAAGTGGTTAGTGGTATTGCTGACAACTACATGTATGAAGTGGAAGCATGCAATAGGTGTGTGATTGTAGAGTTGGGAGGAGATGACAAGGTAGTCAAGTGAGAGACATTTCTAATGGGCATCCTTATTAAAAAGTGTTATTCTTGGCTTGAAATAACTGTAGGAAGAAGCCAGACCATAGCAATGTTGCAGTTGCTGGGGGGGGGGGGGGTTGTGGGGCTGAGTTGCAATGATAAAGGCAGACCAAATGTGCTGTAAAAAAAAATTAAGTGATGTTAGGAATATGGCTAGTTATTACAAAGTGCACAACACCTCAGTGAGCAGTACAGTAAGAGGAGTGAGGGTGAGCTGACTGAGTGTGGATGTGTGTTGTTAGGAGAGGTACAAAGGAACCTAAACAGGCTGCAAGGGGATGTGTTGTGTCTGTGGAGTGAGCCTGCAATGACTGAGACAGAAGTTCAGCAGACCACAATGTACAGACCGCTGACCTCAGGGCTTGTAGTGGATTAGATAATAGGCAGAAGTCATATAACAGTAACAGTAAAACACATAATTATGCAGTCATCATTTCTCAAAATAACAGTGCAGTAGGCAATAATTGATTAGAACACATTTGAAGATAACACAGAACACACACTTATGCAGGAACTGTAATATTAATTAATACAGAATAGCACTGCTCAATAGTGGCTGAAGAAGCTTGCCAGTTGCCAACAGGGAACAAGCATTTCCATCTCTGGCAACTTAAAACACTGCTTTAGTAAATGGAATATGTGCAGTTGCAGCTTCCAAACATAACTAGGGAAAGGATACTGTAGGGAAGTATGCAAAACAGTCAAATCCAGTTAAGGAGCATTACATTACAGGAGTCGCCAGCCAAAATCCATTGTAAGCATAATAGCATATTTAACACCAAACAGTTTATGTAGCAAAAGCAGTCGCTGCTTCAGTTAGTCCCCTAGACCATTGTAAGCATAACAATATATGTAACAGCAAACAGTTTATGTAGTAAAAGCAGCCGCTGCCTCAGTTAGTCCTTTACACTACTGTAAGCATAACAGCATATGTAACAGCAAACAGATTCTGAAGTAAAAGCAGTCACTACTTCAGTTAGCTCCCTAGACTACATGCAGTTAGCCAAGTACTTCAGCTGGAAAGCATAAAAATGCCTATTGACCAAGGTGCACAACAAATATTTGAGAATAGCTTAAACAATTGCAGGCACTTACTTGTGGGTGTGCACACTGAAAAGGGGCTGGGGAGCACTTACTTGCCATGAGCAGGCCAAAAATAGCTGGTGTTTATAAGAATCTGAGTTAATATTGGAGTAATTACAGTTGCCCATGAATATGGCATTAGGTTAGATGGTGAGTGTTTCCAATAAGTTTAAGTACATGATATGGGTTTCCTGGGTCACAGAGGGGGACGTATAGCTTGCAAGGAAGTGATATTGGATTTTGCCTAAGGTGATTTCAATGTGGAGAAGCTCAAGTGAATTATCCTGTTTGACCAGCCTTGAGATCCCTCATCAAAACCTCTAAAGCCAGCTATGAAGGCAGAATTGCTGCAGACACTAAAAACAACCACAAAGCCTTCTATAGTTCTATCAAGAATCTCCACAGCAATACCCAGGTTTGCTCTGACTTACTGCACAATGGTAGCTCCTATACTGAGCCAACAGATATTGCCAACATACTGGCCGACAGATTCATTGTCAACTTTACTCCCCCCCCCCCCGAAACGACCAATCACAATACAAGAGGAATGCTAGGCACCCAACATTACTGCAGCACAGGTTAAAACTGCATTCTCCAAGGCCAAGAATACAGCTTCCATGGGACCAGACAATATCCCTGATGTGTTCTACATGACATACAAAGTGAACTGGCACCACATCTGTGTGACATGTTCAATCACAGCCTCACCTCAGGCTTTGTACCTACTGAATGGCGCACTGCTACAGTCATCCCTCTCCATAACAGGGGAGCGACTACAGACCCTGGGAATTATTGTCCCATTAGCCTGATGAGTTAGACTACGGAAGGCATCATTACAGACCTAATTAATATAGGGAATCTCCAGACTGTAGATCCCACACAATGTGGTTTTGTGAAAGGTAGATCATGCCTGCTCAACCTGGTTGACTTCTTTGAGTCAGTCATCACAGCTGTGGATGAGGGCAAGGCAGTTCATACAGCCTACCTCGATCTGGCCAAGGTCTTTGATACCATTCCCCACTCAGGAATTATTGATAAACTCACCAAAATAGGCGTCAACCATTATATTACTAGGTGGGTTGCAAATTGGCTCACAGATAGAACCCATAGTGTGAAAGTAGCAGACTCCAAGTCAGACTGCTGACCAGTCACAAGTGGAGTCCCACAAGGATTGGTCTTGGGTCCTATTCCTGTTTAGCATTTACTTCTCAGATGTCCAGGCCAAGACCAATCCCTGTGGGACTCCACTTGTGACAAACTGTAATTAATGTATTTTTAATTCACAGAAACCAAAATGCAATTATTTATATCCTGGCAGTGTCAAACCAGATACTGTGGTCATGCAATGGGTGTGGCGTTATCTGTGGATTAAGTGACTGGGTCTGCTATTTACTATTATAATTCTGGATTTGGAAGGCAAAGTTGTATTTGGGTGAATCACATGGGAGAGCAAGCAATGACTGTTCTTTCTTTGAACCATAAAATTACATCAATGTGATTTTTTTTATATATTCTGATTGGGTCACACCCAGTATTGTTGTTATGGAATGGATATGGTAGCTGTCTGTAGACAAAATGACTGGCCCTGCTGTTTGTTGTTGGCGTTGCAGGACTACAGTTGTTTGAGGTAAAGCAAGATGGAATAAGTGTTGTGACTATTGTCTATGTAAAAAATATATAAATGTAATCATTATTATCTTTTTTAAATATGTCAGATGCGGAGCAAATACTGTCAGCAGGCAATGGAGATGTCAACTGTCTGTGCATTAAATTGTTAGCCTTGCTGTTTGCTGTTGTAATTCTGACTTTGCAGAACTAATGTGTATTTGGGTGAAACAAAGTGGAACAGAGATTGCTTTTATTGTTTGTATGTGCTAAAATACATTGCATTAACCATGTGTTATACTGGCAGCGGATATAGGGGTTGTCTGTGGGTGAAATGCTTGACCATGCTGTTTGCTGCTGTAATTTTAACTTTGCAGGACTAATCCTTAAGTGTGCAACCTGAACTGGAATACAAGATGTGACTACTGTTGCTGTGCTATCAAAATACATTACTGATACCATTATTATTATTATTATTATTATTATTATTATTATTATTATTATTATTATTATTATTCTACCTTGTTATTCTGGCAGGGTCAAACCAAATACTTAGGCAATGGTATGGTTGCTGCTTGAAAATGAAATTATTGGCTCTGTAGTTTTCTGTTGTAATTCTGGGTTTGCAAGACTATTCATTCATTTATTTATTTGACATCTGTTTGCCAGGAAAGTCAGACTGGGGTCAAAGGATTCCATTTTCAGTAGAGGCCTGTGGATAAAAGCTCCAAGGTAAATAATTACTGCAGAATTTATAGATATATGTACAATATAAAATATGCATGTCAAAAATCGAAATATAAGAGGCAAAGTAAGAGATATGTCAGATAATTACAACGGTACAGGAATGAATTTTATGACAACTTGATTTTAAGAAAAGGAAAAAGGAAACGACAGATAATACTAGGAGAAGCACAGGAGAGAAGTTGAGAGAGTGAAGAAGGGAAATATGGACTGTGCAAAAGAGTAGTCGGTGTGCAAAAAAAGGGGGAGAAAGGGGCACAAGAAGGTATGTAGGACATATGTATGTAGAAATGAAAAACAGAAGTAGGATAGAGAGAGAATGTAATTAAAGTATTGTGAGGAGCAAAGGTTATTGAAGAAGTTAAGTTGAAGGGATAGAGTATTAAATGGGATTAGAGCATGATCCATGCTTTGCTTAAGAATTCTTTCAGTACATTTTCAAATGACAGTTGTTCTAATATTTGTGAGAAGATTGTTCTTGGCTTTGGCAGTAGAATAGGAGTAGAGGCAATAATGTCTTGGGAAGTGATAAGAGCAGCAATAGATGAAGGAGGTCTAGGTGTGCAGGAAGTAGCAGATTATGTATAAACATGTAAAATAGACAATGTGCTGAGAATAATGTACACAACATACAGGGCAGATTGGAGAGAGGTGATATGGGAGAAGACGAGAGGTTTGAGAAGAGAGAAAGAATCTCATGGAGAATAGGGAGTAAAAAGTCTATATACTCAGGGAAATGGTTAAGGCAGTAACACATTTAGTAAAGGAATCAGGATTACAAATATGGAAGGAAATTTAAGTCCCCATAGGTGGTGTGAATGTAGATAGATATGAAAAGTCATTGTGGAGGTAGATAACAAAGAGAACAGAAGTTAAATGTTGGCTAAAAGTATAAAGTATGGACCTTGAAGAATTTGGGAGAACAAAGGGATAAATATGGCTCTCTCAAGGCAATGGAATGGGAATATAGAGGATAGCAATGAGACTGGAGAAGATAAGGAGATCTTGCAACTTAGCATAATACAAACAATAAATGGAATTAGGCTAAAAGGTATATTGAACAGGGGATTAATAGTGAAAGCAGTAAAACGGGTAAAATGGAAATAAAGAGTTGATAGTTACAAAAGAAAGGAAAAATGGGAAGTAGAGCTAAAATAAGAAATACAAGAAAACATATGGGAGGAGATTATAAGAGCACCCAAGTATGTAACAAAATGAATAAGATTTATGATTTTTACCTGTCAATGTTTGCATCACTATTTGTATACCACAGCAAGCTTAAAAAAGACATTTCCATGGACCACAGACAGTTGTTGGTGATGTGAGACAGGGTAAGGTATTTGGCTGCATGTATTCTGGGTGTTTCCAAGACTTGAATTGTATAAGTGAGAGGTAGAAAATCACCTAAAAACAATATGAGACAGGACATATAATTGACTGGTTAGTTTTGGGGATTGATCCACAAATAAGGAAGCAACATAGAGAGTAAATATCGGTGGTTATGTTAGTAGCAAAAAACAATTACTAAAAGACAGAAGCAACAGCAGCCCCATTCTTGTGAAGAAATAGTAGAAATGGTTGAAAACAAAAAAGAAAGAACTCAAAATGGAGAAGAAGGGGTCAACAAAAGGAGTTAAGGGAAAGTAGGAAAAGTGGACATCTAGAACATATCAGTAACAGAAGAATTAAGAGGGGCGAAGTAGTAAAGAAAAGTAATATGAGGTATGGAGTACTTCCAAGGGTGGAAAGATAAGGAAATAATTAAACCAATCCAGAAAGCAGTGAAATGATTGCTCATCTATTGATATAGATAGATATATAGTGTAAATAGCTAGGATAATAATTACAGATCAATTGTAATGCATGCAGGAAGGAAGGAAACATTATTTATGTCAAATTAAGTTTTGCTATAATAATACATGTACATGTTTTATATACATATATATTATATGTGTGTGTGTGTGTATGTGTGTGTGTGCATGTATATATATATATATATATATATATATATATATACACACATACACACACATAATTTTTTTATTTACTTATTTATTTAAAATTTGTTTATGGGGAAAGTACGACTAGGACAGTGTCTATTTTTAGCAGTGGCCCAGGGAGAAATGCTCCAGAAGCATGTCTTTGTAACATGGGAGGAAACAGGAGCACCCGGAGGAAACCCACACAAATGCAGGGAGGACATGCAGAAGGCACCCCAGCCAAAATGCAAACCGGAAAAACTCTTTTTGCGAGGTGACAACACTAACCACTACAGCACTGCGCCATGTGTATAATTAATTAATTAATATATATATATATATATATATATATATATATATATATATATATATATATATATATATATATATATATATATATATATAAATATATATATAAATATAACATAATAAATATATAAATAAATTATTTGATGATTTCTAACTAAGCTGCAAACTACTACAATATATAAGCTGCTTTAGGAAAATCTAAACCAAACAATCAAGTTAACAAGGAGATCTTCCTAAAGCAGGTGCTTCTGCTATGGGCCTCACGGCAAGAAAGACTGATGTAATGATGTTGGCTGCCTTGTTTTATAGTACTGACGACCTGACGTCAGATTGCAGGTGACAGCAGCCAACACACACAAAAACATTGACTCTGGTATTCGGGCTGGCCGAGGGCTACCACAGCAGGGATAACCCACAGGTGATGCCTGCAACAGTGAAACACGAAGAACATCTCAAAGTCACAACAAAACATCACAAGACAGGCTAGTACATTTACTATTGTCATTATTTGCAATTTATTTTTGCTGGTGACAGTACGCTTATGAATAAGACACAAAAGGCTTTATAGAAGGTAGACATAGGAGCACGCACTGGTCCTACTGTGGCCAGTGTAAGATATGATGGCTGTGGATGGTCATGTTGTATATAGACTTTGTGAAGGTCATCTGGAGATGAAATCAATTGCAGAGAGTGGATTTCACATAATCTGCTTATATCACACAACTGGACATACAGGTAAGTGTACATTTTTATATATGGAACTAATTTGTTTTATGCTTTAAGTAGTGTTTGTTTTATTTATTACAGGTAACCAGTTTTGCTTTGCTTTTGTGTGAGCATTTATTTCAGTGTATACTTAATATTTTCTCCCATTTTATCCCATTTTCTTTAGTTCTATTTGTTAGTTATGTTACGGTTGGTTATTTCAGTGTGTGTGTGTGTGTGTGTGTGTGTGTGTGTGTGTGTGTGTGTGTGTGTGTGTGTGTGTGTGTGTGTGTGCACACGTATTCTGCATATGTGACTAAATCTGCCTGTGTGCTCATTGTGTATGTACAAATGTCCATGCATATATGTATGCTTGTGTATATTATATGTAATACAGACACACATTCATACAGCACACTTGCAAATACACACACACACACACATGCACATGGGTGTTTAAAAGAGTCTTCTTGTGAACAAGCTGGCTATCCACCAGGTAACATAAAGGTTTACACCTAACCTTTTGAGTTTGTCAAAAATGCTCAAGTGGAATATTGTGTTAAATACTTTGACCAGGTCAAGGTAGGCAGTGTGAACCATTTTGCCCTCATCCATTGCTTTGATGACCTTCTCAAAGAAGAACACCAGGTTGAGTAGGCAAGAACTGCCCTTGACAAAACCCAAATGGGTTGGGTCCAGTGAGGTTTCCTGTGTCACTACTGATCATTCTTGATCATGCTAATTCTTTCCATGGATTTGCATATGAGACTAGTGATACTTATGGGTCTGTAGTTTCCAGGGTCTGTAGATGGTCCACCTTTGGACAGAGGGATGATTGTTGCTGTTCACCATTCATTAGGCACAAAGCCAGTTTGGAGGCTACACTTTAAACAGCAATCCAGAGGGCCTGACAGATAATGTTTCATGCTATTTAGAAGGCATCCTGTGATCCTGTCTGGGCCCATCAATGCAGTATTCCTGGGCTTACAGAGGGCATTGAGGACCTGCTCCCTGGAACAGATAACCCTAGACCCATTTGATTTACAGAAATGCAGTAAGTTCATTAGGTTTGGGTCTTTGACTGCTCTGTAGGCCAGGCATAATTCTCTCCTAAGAAGTCTATATGATACAGAGTAGAATTACTGTGATTTTTGTCAGTCAATGTAAGGCATACGCTGGAGGCGCTTGATCAGAGAAGACATAAGGAGGTCAAAAATTAGATGAAAGCCCCTCCCAGAAAATATGATATATGCAATATTTCTGATTTTTGTGTGACTTGTGGGTTGCTGAAAAAAGTTGCTGCAAAGTTTAAATTGTAACTGTTTTGCTTTATTCATTTCACTAAAAATTAATTAACTAATATGCCTGCATTTATAATATAGTCTAAATCTGTTTCAGTTTAGTAGGTATAAACATGTTACATTTTAATAATATATTCTTGCAACACCTTCTATAAAGCCTCCAGTAACTCCAAAGGGGTTTACATTTGTCAAGTCTTCTAGTCTGCATTATCTGGATTAATGATCAGGACTTCAGCATCTTCTATGCAGTCATTCTAAAGAACACAAAGTCCAATGCTGAACGAATAGTGTAACAAATAAAAAAGCGTATCAATGAACTAGACAATAATACCAAAACATGGCTGGGCACGAAAACAAACTCTTATTAATAATAAGTAGTAAGAGCTTTCACGATTATTATAATTGCTTCATCAGACCATTTAAAACAATACTATCAAACCTCAATTTATATGTCCCTTAATTCATCAAATTAACTAAACAAAACTATATACAACCAATCACCTTCACAGCATTCATTCAAAGGAAATGAGAAGTTATGTACCTACCATAACGTTCCATGTTAGTTGTCTTCTCTCGCCTTCTTTCTTGCTGGATGGGTTCGGAGCCGATCCTCGGCTCTGACTCGGCCACTTACTAAAGCTCGAGAGCTAATTTTACCGGCTCAAGAAAACCCTATATCCCATGATGCTAGGCGATAACTCCCCAGATCTCGTTTGGAAGCTGAAAACCTAGCATAGGCCAATAAAACAAAATCCTCCAACTGGAAGGAGGAGGAAGAGGGATAAAACCCCCCAAAGATAATTATCTACAATATATATATCCTAGGACACCTAGATGGTGAACAAGGGAATAAAAGGACCCTTCAAGGAAGGGAAGATCTTCTCGGTCTGTCCAGGCTAGGGGGATGGTGGGTGGGACGCAAGAAAGAAGGTGAGAGAAGACAACTAACATGGAACGTTATGGTAGGTACATAACTTCTCAATGTTAAGTTGTCAATCTCGCCTTAATTCTTGCTGGATGGGACCGCGTCCCTAGCACCTTCATCCTGGGTGGCTCATTGGAACAGACTCTTGAGAACGGTGGAACCAAATTTTGCTCTGTCCCTGGAGGCCATGTCCAATTTGTAATGTGAAACAAAGGTATGAGGAGAGGCCCATGTGGCTGCCGCACAGATAGTGTCTATTGGTAGTCTAGCTTGAAAAGCTGTAGATGTAGCTAGTGCTCTAGTTGAATGGGCTTTTGGCTTAGAAGTTAATTCCCTGCCTCTAAGTTGATAAATAGATGTAATCACAGAAGACAGCCACCTAGATAGGGTTACCTTAGATACAGGAAGGCCTTTCTTATTTTCTGCATACGATAAAAACAGTTGATCAGACTTCCTTATTTGTTTGGTTCTATCCAAATAGTATCGGAGATGGCGATGAACATCTAGATAATGTAGCTTTTGCTCCGCTCTATTAGTATAGTTTGGGAAAAAAACTGGGAGATCAATTGATTGATTTAAATTTGTCTGCGAAGCCACCTTGGGTAAGAAGGATGGATTAGCGCTTAGAGAAATTCTGTCTTTTTGGAAGATTAAGTAGGGAGGACGAATGCAGAGGGCGTGAAGTTCTGATACTCTCCTAGCAGAAGTAATGGCGACTAGGAAAAGTGTCTTCCAGGAAAGAAATTTCAATGAACAGGAGACCGCAGGTTCCAAGGGGGGAAGAATCAAGGATGTTAAGACTAAATTAAGTGGGATACTGGCACACCCAAACACTCCACAGGATCCCCAAGAATAATTAGGAAAGGGGCAGGCTTAAGACCTAACCTAAAGAGTGGAGGGGGGATATAAGGGGAAAAAAGGGAAGGTATTAAAAGTAGTCGTTAACTACTAAAAAACAACTGGGTGGAAAACTAACCAAAAAGGGTGACTGAAAACTAAGTATTCAAAAGACTTACCAGGAGCCGGTAAAAAAAATGCACCTCGCAAGCGAAAGCGGCAAACGAGATCTGGGGAGTTATCACCTAGCATCATGGGATATAGATCTCACTAAGGCTTTCAACACCATCCCCCACTCTGGAATTATAGATAAACTCACTAAACTAGGTATAAATCCCTATGTCACAAGATGGGTTGCCAACTGGCTAACTGACAGAACCCACACTGTGACAGTAGCAGATTCTAAATCCAACCTCAGACCAGTGACAAGTGGAGTAGCACAGGGTTCAGTCCTAGGTCCTCTCCTGTTTGGTATCTACTTCTCTGAAGTACAGGCTAACACAGAAGGTCTTTGGCTAACACAGTACGCAGATGACTGCAAACTAGGAGCCATAATCAAAACTCCTAACAATGTGGACATTTACAAAAGGGCCCCACTGAGACAGATGCCTGGTGTGAAAGCCATGGCCTCAAGCTCAATGCCAAAAACTGCACTAAGATCCCTTTTGGTAAAAACTCTGTACCCCTCTGAGCTACACGCTCTCCGAACCTAAATCTTGTCACCACAATAAACAGAACATGCTGGAGGGATAGATTCCTGTCCCAGAGACTTCCCAAACTCAACAAACTACCTATCTATATCAAACAAAGCTCCTCATTAGCAATCTTCAAGAAAAATCTTGATGATTGGATGGGAGATAGGAAATTCACCCCGGGGATCACTTCTGTGGCTCTGCTTGACAGGGGCACAGGAAAATAATTTTCTTGGGTGGTAAAAGCCAGGGTACCATTTGGCTAGGCTTATATAGGCCCTAGGGCCAATAGACTAGTACCTACCTATGAACTTGAAGCAAGCGAGGAAACTCTCATGCAGTCAATGTTGAGGAGTGATAGACCAGTGAGTTACCATATGACAGAGCAACACATGACACAGGATGAAATTGAAGAGAAGATGCCACAGGAAGATGCTATAGAACTTTCTATAGAACACCCGCAGGAAATGGAAAACAAGGAATGTGCCCTCAGTTTGTAAGAAAATGAGCTAAGAGAAAAGTTGCGTGATTTAATAGACATGGATAGATATATTAAGATCAATGAGAGAAATAGACTGCCGAAGATCAATAAAACCCAAAAAGTCAGAAGTCTGATAAAACAAATGAATGCAGTAATTAGGACTGTCCATAGAGATTCATGCAATATAACAAAGTAAACAGGATATATTACTGTGCTGTTAAATTAATAACTAACTAAGTTCTACCACAAGAACACAGGGTAGCAAGGGAAAGGAAGGGGAGAAAATCAAATACCATCACAGAAGTATCGTATAGAGAAAACTATAAAGCAATTAAGACAAGAAGTGTCGCTGTTAGAAGACTATAGAATAGGGAATAGATAAAAAAAAATACTAAGAAAGATAAATGTGATAAAAGCAATGTGCAGTATTAAAACAGACCAGGATCTATCATGCATCGCAAATAACAAACTAAAACTTTCAGCACAGGTGGAAAAACTTAGAAGATACACAGATAAATATAAAGGAAAAGTGCAAAATAAGCAATTTATTGATGACCCAAAAAATGTTTTATAGAGAATTGGGGATCAAGGTAAAGTGAATTGAAAGACCGCCACAAAAAGGAGGAAATAGATACATTTTGGAGAAGTATCTGTGAAAATCCTGTGGAACATAACAATGATGCTAAATGGATAGAAGTAAAAGAAAGAATAAGAAGTTTAAAGGTGCAGGATATGAAATAGGATGAAGTAACAGCCAGAGAGACTGAAACAAAGTTAAGAAAAGCCTCTAACTGGAAAATCCCAGGTCCAGATGCAGTACCTACATTTTGGTTAAAAGTATTAACATCTTTGCATGAAAATTTAGCCATGAGTAAGAACTATTTATATGTCCACCACGAACAGACACCAACCTGGCTAATAACAGGCAAAACAATGCTCATACTTAAGAGTGAACCTGCAAGCTACCCTAAAAATTATAGACCAATTACTTGCCTTCCAACGATGTATAAACTATGCATGGAAATTGACAGATTTTATAGTCTTTTAGAAGAAAACTCAATTATGGCATTAGAACAAAAGGGCAATAAAAGAAAGTCATATGGAACAAAGAATCATTTGCTGTTAAATAAAGTCATATGGGAGAACTGTAAAAAAAGGAAGAATTTAAGTATGGCATGCATTGACTATAAAAAAGCATTTGATAGTATCCCACAATCATGGATAAAAGAGTGCTTAAAAATGTATAAGATACACCCCACACTGATCAATTACATTACAGTGACCATGAATCAATGGCAGACCACTTTGCAATTAAGCCATGATAAAGGACACATTATTATCCCAGGGATAAAAATTCAAAGGGGGATATTCCAGGGTGACACTCTGTCACCGTTGCTATTTTCCCTTGCCGTTTACCCATTAAGCTGGTTACTTAACAGCTTACGCCATGGCTACAATTTGGCTCCTAGAAAATAACAAAGTATAAAGACTTTTCATCTTCTCTTTTTTGATGATTTAAAACTGTATAGCTCATCAAATGAGGAAGTGAAAGCACAGCTGCAGGTTGTTAAAACATTTTCAGATGAAATAAGAATGTCATTTGGCCTTGATAACTGTGCAAAAGCAACCTTTAAGGCAGGAAAACTGCAGCACCAGGAAAACATCAGTTTGGGACAATCATGTGATATAAAAGAACTTGAGCAAGAGAGAGTGTATAAATATTTGGGAATTGATGAAGGATCAACAATAAAACATGAACAAATGCAAATAAAACGTAGTAAGGAATACTTTAGAGGACTTTAATTCTGAAAACAGCATTGATATCTAGGAACAAAATCCAAGCTATAAACCAGTTTGCTCTACCTGTCTCAACTAACAGTTTTGGAGTGATTGACTGGCCCTAAAACATGTTGGATAGATTAGACAGGAAAACAAGAATGATGCTTCATGCTCACCAAATGATTTACAGAAATTGGTGTATATCAAGATTATATATTCCCCGTTTCGAAGGAGGTATGGGCCTACTTGAAATTGATTACATGTATAGATCTGCAATTGTGAGACTTTAGTCATATCTGCTGACCTCACAAGACCCAAATGTAGTGAAAGTTTTGAAACATGAGGAGAATAAAACTAAGATGACTTCTCTGCTTAATTTAGCAGAACCATATCGGCATCAAGCAGGAATGTAAATCAAACCAGAAGTGGATAAAAATCAGGCAGCAAATGTATGTGCCAAAAAACAAAAGAAAGAATATAAGGTGAAGGACCAGATGAGAAGGCAAGAAATGTAGAAAAAGCATAAATATAGTTGCATATTCCCTGGTGAAAGCTGATTATTTCTCCCACAGTTTTCTTAAGCTCCATAATAGCAGTTTTGGGTAGAATATAAATAAATGTTAGTGTAATCCTTCTCCATTGCCAGTACCCTTTACTACCACAACTCTATCATTGTCTTTTTTCCCTCTTCTATCGCTATTGGAGCTCATCTAGCAATTAGTAGAAGTACTCTCCTTTTACTTTGTCCCCAATATTGTGAATATTCATCCTGAAATCCTTTATCAAATTCACATGCTCATTTCTTTCCAAATGTAATTCCTGCAGCACTGCTATTTACAATCTGCATTTCTTAATAAAATTCAGTACTCTTACCTTTTTGTCTATCAATGTTTTTACAAAAATAATATGGATAACATAGCTATTATGATAAGAAAAACTTTTGTTTTACAAGCACACACTAATGTTTGGCAGGTTGACCTTTTTATACAGTTGTTTCATCTCATCTCCATTTGAACATGTCACATTTTCAAGACTTTTTGCTTTAATGAAAACCCATAAAAAACACCCCAAAACACCCCCAGAACCTAAAACAGGTACATAAAACTATGTTCATCTTCAAATAAAGAAGTTCAACTCTCCAGATATGACCAGTTGTCTCAAATAAACAGATGTACCCACAGGCATTACCTATCCTAAGACCTGGTACGTTACTGCCATGA
>NC_056725.1:687165417-687167917 GCF_019279795.1 Protopterus annectens
AAAAAGAGGTCATCCACAAACCTCTTATAGAACCCCACCTTCTCCTTGAATTTACTAGTCTGGAAAAGAAAATCCTCTTCCCAATACGCCATGATCATGTTGGCGTAGCTATTGGCACACGGAGTGCCCATAGCTACGCCATCTCTCTGTAGAAAGATGGATTCACCAAACATGAATACATTGTTATGCAATATAGTCTCCATGAATAAACATAACATGTCTATCCTCTCATCAGTGTAAGAAGAGTGCACTTTTAAAAACCTCTGCATATACGTTATCCCTATGTCATTCGGGATCACAGTGAATAAACCCACTACATCAAGAGTCACTAATATATACTCACGATGATCTCCAAGTGGTTTCAAAAAATCATATAATTCAATTAAGAATTGTTTGCTATCTCTAAGTATATGTGGGACCGCTTCTACTAAAGGTCGAACATAATGTTCAATATAAACAGACTTGGGTTCTGTGAGCCACCCCTGGCCTGCAACGATGGGTCTCATGGGTGGTCTCAGCAATGATTTATGCACCTTAGGGAGGCCTTGTATAATGGGTAATCTTGGGTTACAGACTTTCAGATAATTATATAAATCTGTAGAAACCAACCCTGTAAACAATAAATCATCCAGCATATTATAAACACTGAACACCATCTCAGTAACCATTGCCATATCAGCTGGTATATAAAACATCTCATCATTTAAAAGGTCTCCCATAATGTCGTTGTAGCCACTAGTATCCATTACTACAATAGGGCCTCCTTTGTCAGCTGGCCTAATAACAATGGAAGCATCTGCCTTTAAAGTATTTAAAGCTTGTCTCTGATAATAATTTAAATTATATGTGTACCTAGGTCTAGTCCCAGTCTCAAAATATGTATATATATCTTCCTCAACTAGTCTGGAAAATACATCTAATAATGGATGTAGTTGAGGTACATACACACTATTGGGACGAAATCCCATTTCCAACCTACTAGTATTCTCCTTACCGTAATCTAATTTCAATTGTATATTCCTAACAAAAGTCTTAACGTCTAAAATAGAATCTACCAAGTCGCCTTTGCTAGTAGGAATGAAGCTCAATCCTTTGTTAAGCACTTCTACCTCATATTCAGTAAGTACCCTTCCTGAAATGTTAATTATCAACGTATCCCTGTCCTCTCCCACATTTTCATTAAGGTTGGGCCTTGCTGTTCGTTGCCTGAGCCTTTCCTTTTTTAACGGCCCCTGCTCATAGACCTCTGTCTCACTGTGTATTGTTGCTGTGCAATGGGGAAAGGGGTACATGCTGCCTGAGCAGTCAAAGGATTATTCTCAACATCAGTGACTGGTACCCTCCTCCTAACTACCACATCATTATGCAACTTCTGTCCTAATTTACTAGTATTAGTATTGGAGTCTGCCAAGTTTATATTAACATTCAGTGCAGTAGATGTATCAACATCAGGTATAGATACATTGCCAATAACAGCAGAATGTGCATTTTCCCTATTATCTTGTACTACACCTTCTATAGTTCTCTCTAACACACCAGAATCATTTACATTTCTCATATCTACTGTATTATTGAACATAGCATGCGTATTAACAGTCCTGTTAGCATTGCTAACAAAAGTTCTATTGTCCTGAGACCTCGGCCAAGTAAAAACAATATTATTTTTAAAGTCCTTGGCATCCCTTAATATTTTAATCTTCTTTTGCTCTAGTAAACGCTTCTCAAAAAGAGAAACGTTATCGAGCACTTTATCAAGTCTCATGTCAATAGTAACACTGTCGTATTTCAATCTAATGCGCTCATAGATATCATTAATAGATTTCCTTAAAGCCTCCTCCTCAGTAGCGTGGAAATCTATCAATAAACGCATATAGTTAAAACTCAACTCTAAGTTGAGTTGCTGCCATTTGTACAAAAGTTCTGGGAAGGTATTTCCTGACGTTGGCATTTTTAGTATACGCAGCCCACGCGGTACAATTCTCTTTGCCAAACATACCTCGAAGTGCTGGCGCTGAAGCTGGAGTCTCTTTAATTTTAGAAAATCTAGTTCCAAGCTATTAAGATCTTCTGTCACATTATGAAACGACTCGTCGTTGCCTTCTTCATTACTAGAATCCAAGTTCGGTTCATATAGCATCAACAAATTGTCGGTACCTTGAACAGTTTCTAAAACGTTCACCCTTCCGATTGGTCAATACTGACATCGTCGGAACATAAGGCAGTTCTACGTTACTATCAAGGTTGTCTGCCATTCTCCTGAGCCGGTGCACAGCAAACAAAATAACAATGAAAACCAAATATATAAATGAACCAGGCCAACGAAGCTCGGACCCCATAAAATAAAAAATAATAAACACTGAGCACACCAATAAATGCAGGGTCACTGGCAGTATAGTTCCACATCCAATAAACAAAGTCCAAAATATAACACCAAGCAAGATGCCAACACTCTTAAATCATATAATACACTTTCCAGCTTCACTCCAAAATGACAAAATAG
>NC_056725.1:687182917-687302917 GCF_019279795.1 Protopterus annectens
CCTAAACCTTCCTAAAGGATATCTACATCATTGGGGTTTTCATTGATTGCCTCCAGCTTGCCATCATTGGCAAACTTTGTCATCCAGAGGCCATCCACATTACCCTTGACTTCAAAGAAGAAAATTCTTAAGAGGAGAGGTCCCAGCACTGAGCCCTGTGGCATACCAATAGTAAATGGCCTCTTGCTGGATCTGGATTTACCCACTTTAACCACGAGTCCTGTCCAGGAGCCAATTGGCTATCCAACTACTGATGGGGGGATTTATGCACAGGGTTGTGAGTTTATTTATAATACCTGAGTGAGGGGGGGGATTGTGTCAAATGCCTTGGCCAGGTCGAGGTAGGAAGTATGTGCTGTTTTACCCTCATCCATGGCCTTAGTGACTTTCTCAAAGAAATCTTCCAAATTCTCTAGGCATAGCCTGCCCTTGACAAAGCCGAGTTGGGTCTGGTCTAGTGTTTGGAGGTCCTTTATGTCATTATTTATCAGGTCTATGATTATTCCTTCTATGGCCTTACATATATTATCAGGTCTATGATTATTTCTTCTATGGCCTTACATATAAGACTAGTTAAACTTATGAGTCTGTGTAACTTCCTGGGTCAGTAGATGGTCCCCTTTTATGCAGAGGGATGACTGTTGCTGTCCTCCACTCTATTAGGACAAAGCTAGTCCAGAGCCTATGGTTAAATAGAGATCCCAATGGGCCTGATAAGTCCTGATTTAAGCTGTTTAAGAGGCAACCATGTATATCATTAGGCCCCATTGAAGCCATGTTTTCAGCTTTAGGGAGTGCATTGGAAACTGTTCTTTGATGATAAATGACAATCGAGTGTATTTCTTGGGTGAGAACTGAGGGGTGATCAGGAGGTGAACTTTGAGCTGAATTTGTCGGCCAGCACATTTGCTATATCTTCCAGCTGAGTATAGTTAATACCAACTACAACTAATTCTGCACATTGTTGGATATTGTCCTTAAGACTGTAGATGCAACTGAAAAATGCCTTATTGTTATCCTTAGATTTGGTGGCTATTTTTACCTAAAAATCTGCTTTCAGAGACTTGACTAGTTCCCCAATTCACTTGTTTAGACTAATGAGGGATTGTTCTGTTGGAAACATTCTCTCTTACTTCTCAACAGGATTTTCTTTCTTTTGTTATACAAGGGTCCACCAGGCTGGCTTGTTTTTGCAGTTTGACCTGTGTTTATTTCGGTCTGGTACTGCCATTTCTATGCAATTGTTTCTATGATCCCATCTGGCTTTTGTGTACATCTCTGCATAGTTTCTGAGGTTAGGTTGTGGGACTAGTTTTATCTTTATTTCAAAGGAGACCGCTTTGTGATCTGATCTTACCAGTGAGGATATCACACAGTGGGGAGGGGGGGGGCGCAGCAATCTCCCATATTTGTGAGTACCAGATCTAGGATATTTGTTCCTCTTGTGGGAGTGCAGACTAGCTACTCCAGGGTATTTGAAATTCTGTATGTTAGTGGTTGTGTATGCATCCCAGTGAATGGAGGGGTAGTTGAAATCACCCATGAGTATGCTACTGGGCAGGTTGGTGAGTGATTCTACTAACTTCAGGTATAATATGAGTTTACTGGTTCATGGTGGGGGATCTGTAGCTAGCAAGGATATCATAATACATTTTTCCAATGGTTAGTTGGACATGAAGTAGCTCAAGCATGTCATATTGTCTGACCAGCCTTGAGGTGTCTTTATCCTTTATGTAGACAGATACACCTCCACCTTTTGCTCTTTCATGTTCAGTGGGTGAACAGAATGTATGAAAGGCATTATATCCATGTACTGCCAGAGTGCTTTCTATGGGTTTAAACTATGTTTCAGTAACTGCATATACATCAGCATTCTCCACAGTGAGCAGAGCTTCCAGAGGGTACAGTTGTGTTGGGACTCCTAGAACTGAGCAGTAACACCTTTAGCTTGCCTGAGTAGTTTTTGTGATGTTGGAAGGTTTTTCTGTTTTACAATGCCTGAAAAGGGGACTATAGGGGTGAATAATGTTTTGGCCAATATGTGAAAGCCTAGTGGTGACAGGTGAAGACCATCCCTGGCAAAGCAGTGTGGCCTGTCAGCCATGTCCTCCCAGGCTGACAAGTACTGGACCTCTTTGGAATGACACCAATATCTAAGCCAATTGTTAAAGTTGATCAATATCTGATGGTACTGTGGCAACATCCTTGGAGACAGCAGAATGCTGCTTAATGCTAGGGTCATACCTGCCTGTGATATATATTGAGAGCTCAATCATGTCTCTCTTCATATAGTCCAAGGAGGTACATCTCAGGTCATTTACACCCACATAGAATAATCATGTGGCACTTAGGGGTAAGCCATCTGAGTGCTTGCATGATCTGGTGAATCCTGACCCCTGACAGGTAAGAAACTGTAACCTTCCCTTATCCAGCCTGGTAAGATGGACATCAGTGTGTCTCACAATGGAGTATCCTATGACCAAATATTGGCTTGTGGAGTGTATTACCTTATGATCTTGGTAGATGGGCACAATGAGATGTGGCTTTATATATTGTCATGAGAACTGTCTTATTTGTGTGCATACAGAGTTTCTGAGGACTGCACCTGAGAGGCCTTTGGGTTTGGGTAAGTCACATGTGAGCACATCTACATAGTTGGGTCTGTGTGTGATCCTTTGTGGATGAGATGAGTGATGTGCATGAGTTCCTGAGAACCTGTTTGTTGCATTTTGTGTTTGTATGTGAGAATCCAGCCTCCAGTGTCATTGTGTAACTACATCTCTCACATACTGTTTTCGTCTTTGAGAATTAAGCTGTTGTCAGTGTACATAAGACAATTATTACATTGCGTCAGGATGATCATGTCCACCAAGCTGGATGCAGAGATAGCAGGAAAGCTCCCATCCATGGTTGCAGGTCCTAATGTGTACCTGAAAGGATAGGAGTGGAGGGTGTGGTTAACTGGATGTGGGAAGGGTACTTACTTACTCTAATCTGTAGTTAATCTAAGCAGCAATGTTGCTCAGCACAAAACCAGATGATCTCTGAGCAGCACTAGTCCTGGATGGTATAATAATGTAAGGGAGACCTAAGTAGTCCTAACTAAATGCATAAATGCTACTCATCACGCAAACTGGTTGTCCTGTGAGTAATGCAGGACTGAGGAAAAGTTCTGACGTGGTTTTTATAGGAAATTTCAACTTCTGCTGATTGCATGTATACATGGCACCAGTTATCACCACCATGTGAAGAGTAGCTTCTTGCAAATGTAAGGCTTATATACGACCAGAAAAAAGCAAGTTTTACTCTAACTATGCACAAAGGCCAATTAGGTAAGCACACAATGAACTTTCCACCAGCAATCCCCAGCTCAGACAGTGAAAACAGCTCTCTTCTGCCACAAGAGTGAAGACTTTGACCTTCTTAATGTGAAAGCTTCTTGCAAATGCAAGGCTTATATACGACCAGAAAAAAAAACAAGTTTTACTCTAACTATGCCCCAAGGCCAATTAGGTAAGCACACAATGAGCTTTCCAGCAGCAATTCCCAGCTCAGACAGTGAAATCAGCTCTTTTCTGCCATAAGAGTGCAGACTTTGATCTTCGTAATGTAAAATGACTGGTTTGGAGCCCAAGTGTTAAGGAACCTCAAACGGATGCCTAATACTAAGAAACACTAAGTACAATGTATTTCAGTGCAGAACAGCAGCTTGAAAATGCAACTTTAAAGAAATGAAAAAAAAAAAACATTAAATAGTGCAGTGAATGTTCATAGTATAATGAAAATAAGTAATGTTTCCAGATGTTTATATATGTACATCATTATTACTCAAGTCAAATGTATGCTGCTGAATAGGCCCGAATCTACCTTGCTGCCTGCAGATTCTCCCTTTTTTATTTATTTATTTATTTTTTTTTCATCTTTCATAGGTAGGTACTAGGCTATTGGCCCTAGGGCCTATATAAGCCTAGCCAAAAAGGTACACTGGCTTTTGCCACCCAAGAAAATTATTTTCCTGTGCCCCTGTCGAGCAGAGCCACAGAAGTGATCCCTGGGGTGAATTTCCTATTTCCCATCCACTCATCAAGATTTTTCTTGAAGAGTGCTAATGAAGAACTTTGCTTGACATAGATGGGTAGCCTGTTCCAGAGTATGGGAAGTCTCGGGGACAGGAATCTATCCCTCCAGCATGTTCTGTTTATTGTGGTGACAAGGTTTAGGTCCCTAGAGCATGTAGCTCAGAGGGATTGGGATTTCTTTAAGTGGAGCATGTCCAACAGCTCTGGGTTTGACATAGCTTTGTATGTTAGGCATATATATATATATATATATATATATATATATATATATATATATATATATATATATATGGGATTCGTACAGATCCCCGACGGCGCTTTCTGCCGAAGCAGAAATCACTGAACATATATAACCGAAAGTGCTGTTCACCGAAGCAGGACTTTCAGTTATGTATGCTGGCTGTGCCGGTCGTACTACAGTGCTGTTAAGGGAAAATTCCCTTTTTCCCACTGTAGTGTGACCTCGGAGTGAGAACATAAAAGTAGGGGGGGTGTAGGGGCACAGCCCCCCACATGGGGGATGCAGAGGGGCTTGCCCCCCCTGCATAAAAGAAGATTTAGTGTTTTTTTTTTTTTTTGAACGGACTTTAATGAAAGCGCTTTTTCGGTGAAAGTGCTTTTGTTAAAGTGCGTTCGGGTATTGTGGTTTCGGACTATTGAACTTTCATTCAATAGTCCTAGATCCATATATATATATATATATATATATATATATGTATATATATATACGGCTTCATATATATGTACATATATATATATATATATATATATGTACATATATATATATATATATATATATAATATATCCATATATATACACACATCTATACTTATAAATATGCAACAGTTAGTACTGAAGAGATTGTTCCTAAGAAATTAATAAAGCTTGTAAAAACTGCAGTATTGAGTGCAGGTCACAAATGCTTTCTCGCCATGCTACTTTTGTAAGACATTCCTTATTTCCATAGTACATGATGCACAAACAAGATAACTGATCAGAGTTAGCCACCACAACCTAGGCAGCATGAGGGGTGGTGAGAAAATTAATAACTGAATGACCTGCCTACAACTTAGCTTAGAATGAAGTGTTCAAACTGATTTTGTAGACATTAAAGTTTTGTTCTTTACTGCTACATTTGATGATATTAACCAAGAAAAAACACAGTTAATTTATGTGAGGCATACTAGATAGCAGACACCAAAAGTAAAATATATAGCAATGCAAAAGTTGTAAGGTGTACCCCATCCCCAAAAATGCATGTGTAAGCCAGTATATTTGGCACTGAATACACCGCAATCACTCACCTTTGTAGGCAATTTACATGCAGTGTATGAAGAACTAATGCGCTGTTTACTAAATAAACCATATCTAATTAAAATAAAAATTGGCTGACTTGCACAGCTATGCATACACATACACAAGAGGGACACAACCATGCATTCCTTTTGGTTTTCTTTCTGTAGCCAAAGAGGAAATCAGTTACAATAGACAGCAAGCCCAAAGGTGGCTTGATTGGCTAACAGAAGAAGCTTGTAAGCATGCTTATGAAATTATGATGAAGGATTAAGCAAAGCATCACTTTTTAAAGAAATAATTCAGATATAAGTAGAAATCTAATAGACTTGTAGAACTACTGTGATACCAGTAACATTTTCAGCACAATATATATTTTCTCAGTGTAAAATGTAGTACCATTTCACATCTTTCACCTGCTTATTAGATGATTAGTAACTATCGTCAACAAAGCATGTAGTGATGTAACACCTAATACTAAATTAATTTATTAGTTCAAGTTGATGTGTCTTTTCGTCCTGCTTTTCTCTTTTTTTAACTATGTATTACTTTACATTTATTTATTTACCTGCCTTACTCTTTTTTTAACTATGTATTACTTTACATTTATTTCTTTACCTGCCTTACTCTTTTTTTTAACTATGTATTACTTTACATTTATTTCTTTTCTCTCACATTTATATACATATTTTGACAGGTTCAAGCATCCCAGGAGCAGCCAAACCACATTCCTCCCAGGTTGGGAAACATACTAGGTCAATCTCTGCCTATCCACGGATGTCCTCACAGAGTTAGGACAGAACACCAGTCCTCTATGCACCCTGAAGTGGCACAGCCTAGAAAGCCACGAACTCTCTATGTTTTGGGACCTTGTTGGTGTTTGTGCAAGTCTCAATGCCCTGGTCAGCTCTGACTACTGAGCCACTGCAGCCCTCCTCCCCAACATCACTGGGGTCTTCTTCTATATGACCATCAGACAGTGGAAACATTTGAGGTAATCTGGACTGGGGTGGGCATTGCAACTCCTCTTCAGCTCCTTCTTTCCTTAACCCTCTGTCCCGTACATTCGTCCCTACTTTTTTACCCAACATCTTTCTCATATAAAAAAAAATTGAAAAAATAGGGATATCTATCCAATGCCAAAGATATAGAATGCCTCCTCTCCCACCACCTCAAAAATAATCCTTTTGATGTCATTCTTTTCTGTCTTCTTTTTGTTATTGTTCCCTATTTTCTAGCGTTCCTGTCTTTCCCTTTCACAGCTTTGAAAGAATCAGTCAGGGTGCCCACTTGGCTCTTGGTTGCATAACAACCCATAACTATTTATATGTTTGAATGATTGCTGGTAAATTATTTTTTTTTCATATATTTCAGTAATAGGGCAGAGATTTGAGGAAGAGTTGACTAAGCAGTGCAATAATGGTTTTGTGCTGGAATGCACAAGGAACTAAATCATTAGTAAGGAAGACATAATATGTGGAAGGGGGGTTGTAATTTTCTTTGCTGCCAGTTTTAGGAATGTAAGTTGAATGTTACAAAGACATGCATCTGGAGCATTTCTCACCAGGCCTCTGGTGAAAATTGGCTTTCTTCCAAGTCGGACTGGTAAACAAATGTTAAATAAAGAGTTTTTAATTTTTTTTTTTTTAATATTTGATTGTAGTTTGTTTCATGATGGTCTTATTCTGGCTAAATATTTTTCACCTATAGCTATTTTAATTCTTGGTCTATTCAGTGGTATTGAATTATCTTGGCTATTTCTGAGACAGTAGTTTTGATCTCTGATCTGAAGTATTATTTTTAATGGTGGGCAATAACCTTGTGTAAGACTTTTAAATATAAGAGTGTTTAATAGGTATGTGGCTCTGCTTGTAATTGGTAGCCACTGAGTCCTTTCATGCAGCATACAGTGGTGGTTGGTTGTACCTTCCAGTAGTGCAAACCAGACTGTTCTGTTTTCAACTATTTGTATTATTTGTGCATTCTTTGCATTGTGTAAGGTAAGAAGGTAGAGGGCATATTTAATTTTAGGAATAAGAACATTTATTATTATGGAACATTTGGAACGGATTTTTTGGGCCAAAAAATATTTTAACTGCAATAGTGAATGTATGATTTATGTAGCTACTTGTGTAACATGTAAAAACTACTACAATGGGAAGACTAAAAGAACTTTAAAACGCAGGATATATGAGCACACTCTGGCAATTAAGAAAAAAGACAAAAATAATTCATTGTCTAGGCATGCACTTTCTTGTGTTACATTCAAAAAGTTTGAATTTTTTATTTAGATAGTGTAGAAAAAGGAGTATTTGTTGGTGATATAAACAACAAATTAGAATGTAAAGAGGCTTTTTGGCAGCTTTTATTTGGGGCTGATGTATCACCAGGCCTGAATGAAGTTATTAATATAAAATGTTTTTTAATGTATAGATAAATTAGGATGGAACAATAATATATTTGATGTAAAGTTGATATTTTATATGAATATAAAATGTTTTAATAAGATTCTTTTCTATTATATAGAGTATACTTTTCAATAATGGTTGTTACATCATTTCCTGTAATGGTTTATAAAAGGAAGGTGTAGGTTGATGTTTGGTTTTTCTGATGAAGTTCACATTATTAAAGTGAATGAAAGCGCTAAGTTAATTTAGTCCGAGAGTGGTCATTGATAGTGTTTCGTACAAGTTTTGCTTTTTAATTACTCTGTTTCTTACTTAACTAAGAAAAACAATGTGACCAGTATCCTGGAAGTTACACCAGGAGCTTACAGTAACAAAAGGAAGGCATTGTAAGGCTGTGGAATCAGCTTAATGTGCTTGTACCCCCATGGGGGGACGCCGCAGAAATGGGCATATCCTCCTTTATTGATAGGTATTCATGAATGGTCATTATATGCAGATTAAGTGATGGTTATGCTAATATAATTGCAATAACATGTATATATTGCATTGGATAAACAGAGATGCATATTAGTGAATTGTAAGCATATTTCCTCAGTAAGCAAATATAATCATTTTTAAGAAGATATTTTCACATTAGCATTTCTAAGACTTCCTTTTTTGCCAAAATACAAGCTCTTTGCCTTGTCTGACTTGTTTTGTTTATGTTGTTCATATCATAGTTAGATGTTTCAGACTACAAAATAATTGCGGTTATGAAACTTATCAAATATTTTTTGTCATAAATTATCAGTCCATTTGCTATTTTTAGTGTGTATGTCTAACACATTTGATGCAGACAATGAACATTCCCTTTACACTCAGTTATTATTTTTTATTCTGTACTGGTGCTGGTCACTGTTTTTTCTGCTGTGGCAGTTATACAAATTAAAAGGTTAAAATATTTAAAAAAAAAGTTTAAAATGTTTAGACTACCTACTGTGCAAGAGGGGAAAGACAGTGAAGTTGTCTCAAAAAAGAAAAAAAATAAATAAATGGCAACACCCTATGTGGCAGCGGTTACTTCGGCTCTGCAAGAAAATGTGCACCGTCTGTCCTATTCCATGTCTAAATAAAGAGAAAAAAACAATTAAATCAAGGAAAATTGCTAATAGTAAGTTAATTTATAGTAGAGAGAGACTATTCTGGAAATTCAATACTCAGGCTTGCTGTGTAACAGGTTTGATATACTGCTGCCTGTGAGGCCTACAGCACTTCTCCAGTTATAGGAGCTGGGAATCTTACTCAAACAGGGAACACAATGCCTTGTATGTATAGAATTTACATTTTTGGATTGTGGTAAGAAAAGCAAATGAAAAAGGTGAGAGAGAACATGCAAAAGAGGATCGAGGCCTGGAATTATCGCAAGGCTAAAAGTAAATCCCTACAAGCCTGCACTCTCCTCCATCCTCCTGGCAAATGTTCAATCACTGGAAAGCAACATGGACTATATAAGGCTAGAATTATTTACTCAGAAACAGGTGAGGAAATGCTGTGTACTTATTTTTGCTGACACTTGCCTAAACTTTAACATTAATTACAGTGCAATCCATGTGGAGGTGCTATTACTTTTTAGAGCAGACAGAATGCATTCTCTCAGCAGAAAGTCCAGAGGGGAGGTGTCTGCATATATATCGATAACAACTGGTGTACCTGTTGTGAGAAACTCATACCACCTCTCCATAATGTTACTACCAGCATATAAACCATTGCTAACTAGAGGGAGACCAAAAGTTAAACATGTAAGAATATGGCCAGAGGGTGCAGTCTCAGCACTCCAGGACTGTTTTGAGAGCACAGACTGGAGCATTCTCAAGGCAGCTACTGAGAACCAGTGCATCAGCCTGGAGGAGTACACTGAGGCAGTGATGGGCTACATCTCGAAATGTGTGGATAATGTGTGGATGATGTGACAGTCACCAAAACCATCATCACACGAGCCAGCCAGAAACCCTGGTTGATGAGAGAGGTGTGCGGACTACTGAAAGCAAGGAACACAGCCTTCAGGTCTGGAGACAGGGAAGCCCTCAGAACAGGCAGAGCAAATCTGAAGAAGGGAGTGAAGGAAGCCAAATGCGCCTCTGACAGAAAGATCCAGAGCTACTTCTCTGACCAAAAAGACACCAGGCACCTACTGCAGGGTATCCAGTCCATAACTGACTACATACCCCTATCTTTGCAATGTGAGGACAACAAGGAATTTCTAAATAAGCCGAATGTCTGCTTCAGCAGATTCAAGGAAGGGAAAAAGAAAATGCCCATCGGATGCTCACCCTCGACCCAGCTGATGTCCAGAGTACACTATGCGGAGTTAACCCGAGAAAAGTGTCTAGGCTTAACAACATCTTAGGATGAGTGCTTAGGGACTGCACAGTATGACTAACAAAGTCCTCACAGATATTTTCAATAACTCTCTCAGTCAGCAAATTGTTCTGAAATGCGTCAAGGTCACGACAATCATTCCATTGCCAAAGAAGCCTGTACCATCTTGCCTAAATGACTACTGCCCTGTACCTCTCCCCTCCACAGTGATGAAGTGCTTTGAAAGGCTGGTCAAGGATACCATAACATCTGGCCTGCCTGCTGATCTTGACCCCCTGTAGTTTGCATACCAAGCAAACCGCTCTACATTAGATGCCATCTCTCTAGCCCTCCATCTATCCCTGGAACACCTTGAGAATAAAAACACCTACATAAGAGTACTATTTATTAACTTCAGCTCTGCTTTTAATATGGTCATCTCTCTTCATCTGGTAATGAAGCTACTCCAACTAGGTGTCAACACTCCACTTTGTAGCTGGATGCTTGACTTTCTCACAGACAGACCTCAGAAAGTATGCACAGGAAATAACTCCTCAAACAGCATCACTCTTAACAATGAAGTCCCACAAGGATGTGTACTAAAGTCCCTTGCTGTTCACCCTGTTAACACACAATTGTACACCCAGGTACAATACAAATCACACCATCAAGTTTGCTGATGACACAATAGTGCTGGGCCTCATCAGTAACGACAATGAAACAGAGTATAGAGATGAGGTGGAACAACTGATTACTTGGTGTGGAAATAACAACTTAGCACTAAACATGAACAAGACAAAAGAGATAACTGTGGACTACAGGAAAATCACAAGGAGCATTCTCCCTCACTATCAATGGTGAAACAGTGGAAAGAGTGAGAAGCATGAAGTTTCTGGGAGTGCACATCGATGACGACTTGTTTTGGAACACAAATACAAATGCCATAGTCAAGAAAGTGCACCAGAGGCTGCACTTTTTGAGAAGGCCAAGGAGAGAAAATCTTTCATCTGCAGTTCTCACTACCTTCTAGAGAAGTACTATAGAAAACATCCCAATGAACAATCTCATAGTATGATATGGAAGCTGCTCTACCTCTGAGCGCAAATCCCTCCAGAGAGTGGTGAAGACAGCCAAGAGGATCATTAAGACCATGTTACCATCTATTCATGATTTGTACTTATCCAGATGTCTTGGCAGGGCCAGAGGAGTAATTAAAGACTGCACTCAGCCTGCTTACAGATGGTTCCTGCATCTATCATCCGGAAAGCACTTCTGAAGCATACGTTGCAGAAGTATGAGATTCAGGAACAGCTTCTTCCCTAATATCATCAGGCTGCTGAACTCTAGTAACAACTACGCTCCATGATAGCCATCTGGGTCAGTAGAAACTGTAGTAGTTTGTTTAGCTTGTCTCATATTAAGAAGTTATGTCTTATCATAACGTTCCATGTTAGTTGTCTTCTTCTCGCCTTCTTTCTTGCTGGATGGGATCGGAGCCGAACCTCAGCTCCAACTTGGCCTATACTATAGCTCGAGAGCTATTTTTACCGGCTTGAGGCAGCTCTATATCCCACAATACCATGCGCTAACTCCCCAGATCTCGTTTGGAAGCTAAGACATAGTATAAACACAATCTTGTAATCAAAAATTATAACCCTCTTCATCAGAAGATTACCAGATAGTAACACTAAGGATACCAGGAAAAGACGCAACATATTGTATCCCCAAAAAGGAAGGACTCAATCTCGAGTCTGTCCAGGCTAGGGGGCAGGAGGGAGGGACGCAAGAAAGAAGGCGAGAAGAAGACAACTAACATGGAACGTTATGGTAGGTACATAACTTCTTAATGTTAAGTTGTCATTCTCGCCTTCATTCTTGCTGGATGGGACAGCGTCCCTAGCATCTTGGTCCTGGGTGGCTCAATGGAACAGACTCCTGAGTACAGTGGAACCAAAATCAACTCTATTTCTGGAGGCTAAGTCAAGCTTGTAATGAGCAATAAAATTATGTTTGGAAGCCCATGTAGCTGCTGCACAAATGGCATCTAATGGTAACCTTGCTTGAAATGCCGTTGAAGTAGATAGAGCCCTGGTTGAATGAGCCTTAGGCCTAGAGGGAAGTTGCCTGTGCCTCAACTCATAGACCAAGGTAATAATAGATGTCAGCCATCTGGAAAGGGTAACTTTCGAAACTGGAAGCCCTTTCTTACCTGCCGCATAAGAGAGAAAGAGCTGATCTGATTTTCTGAATTGTTTTGTCCTGTCTAGGTAATACCGTAATTGGCGATGAACATCTAATGAATGTAATTTTTGTTCAGTGGTTTAGATTTGCTTCCGATAACAGTTTTGGTAGGAAGGAAGGGTTTGTTCTGAGAGTTACCCTGTCTTTATGAAAAACCAAATAAGGAGGACGGACAGACAAGGCTTGGAGTTCCGAGACCCTTCTGGCAGATGTTATAGCTACTAAAAACAGCATTTTCCAGGAAAGTAGTTTGAGGGAACAAGAAGCTGCGGGTTCAAAAGGGGGCAGAATTAGTAAGGTTAGAACTAAATTCAAGTCCCATTGTGGAGGTGGATCTTTTACTGGAGGTCTGAGCAAAAAGATGCCCTTGAGAAAGGCTTTACATAGCTTGTGGGACATAATATTTGCTTCTGAGAGTCCAACATGAAAGTTAGCAATGGCCGCTAATTGTACTCTAATAGTGGCCGATGATGATCCAGAATGAAAGAGCTCCGCCGGAAAGTCCAAAACCTCATGAATGGGTGCATGAAAAGGATCTAAGGACCTATTTTGCGACCAGAATGAAAAACGCTTCCATTTACTAGCATAAGTCTTCCTAGTATTGGACTTATGGGAGGCCAGAATGATATCACGAACAGGAGGAGAGATGAGGGGAAGCCTGGCTATGGCTGGAAGTGGAGCAACCAAGCTGTGAGGTTGATGGAATTTAGAGACTGATGCAGCTTGCCCGTGAGGTGGGTCAATAGATCCGGAAGGGGTTCCAGATGCCAAGGCTGTTCCAGTAGGTATTTGTGCAGGAACGGGAACCAAACTTGTCGAGGCCAAAAAGGGGCAATGAGGATCATTTTGGATCTCAATGCGATTGCTTTCTGAATTAATTGCGGGATCAACGGAAAAGGAGGAAAAGCATAGAGAAGACCCCGAGGCCAAACGTGAACAAGAGCGTCTCTGAGGGGTTGGCCTGGCAGAGGAAAAAGTGTGAAGAAGTCGAGGCACTTGCTGTTTTGGGGAGTTGCAAAAAGGTTGCAGCAAGGCTGGCCCCACTTCTGAAAGATTCCGTCTGCTACCGCTTGATTTAGAGACCACTCGTGAGGCATGAGGATAGTTCTGCTCAATCTGTCTGCTATGACGTTGGACTTCCCGGGGATGTGCGTTGCTATCAGAAACCGTTGAGATGAAATTGCCCATTGCCAAAGTCTGAGTGCTTCTCGACAGAGGGGATAGGACTTTGTTCTGCCCTGCTTGTTTATGTACCACACCACAGACATATTCTCCATCTGAATTGCTATAGTCCCCTTGGGAAGAGAGCTCTGAAGGGCTTGCAACGTCAAAAGCACCGCCCTCATCTCCAGGACATTTATGTGCAGGTGGCATTCTGACTGTTGCCAGGTGCCTTGGACCATCATGCCCTGATAATGCCCCCCCACCCGATCAGGGAGGCATCCGTTGTGACAGTGGCAACTGGAAGGGGGAGAACAAAGGGTCTGCCCTGAAAAAGCTGGGGGGAAACCATCCACCAGGAGAGATGTTTCTTGCAAGATGGGGTTATCCAAATGTTGTGGGTCATTGGTAGCTGTTGAAAAGACCACTGAGAAAAGAGCATCCACTGAAGGAGCCTCATGTGGAAGCGGGCTAATGGAAGTAGAAGAATCGCCGCAGCCATGAGACCCAACACTTTCAGTACTCGGTTGACCTGGACTTTATTGAGCTGAAACAGGGTCTGAACATTCTGCCTTATGTCTGCCACTCTCAGGGGTGGTAGTGTTGCAGACATTTCTGTGGTGTTTAATACAGCGCCTATAAAGTTTATACATTGACAAGGCAACAAGGAGGACTTTGCAAAATTTATAGAAATACCCAGACTGTTGCAAAGCTGAATGGTGTAATCCCTGGCCATTATGAGATCATGTTTGGTGGTAGCGGAAATGAGCCAGTCGTCTAAGTATGGAAACACCTGGAATCCTTTCTGTCTAAGGTGAGCTGTGACCACTGCCAAACATTTGGTGAACACCCGGGGGGCTGTGGTGAGACCAAAGGGCAGGGCTCTGAATTGAAAGTGACTGACTCCCAGCCGGAAGCGGAGAAACCTCCTGGAGCATCTGTGTATCTTTATGTGGTAGTACGCGTCCTGGAGGTCTAATGAGCACATCCAGTTGTCTCTGCCCAAAAAGGGTAGAATGGACTGCAGTGTTACCATCCGAAATTTTGTCTTCAGCACAGATTTGTTTAACCTGCTGAGATCCAAAATAGGTCTCCAATCTCCTGTCTTTTTTGGTACCGAAAAGAACCTGAAGTAAATTCCGGACCCTATCCGATCTGCTGGGACTGCCTGGATGACTCTTTTTGCTAATAGCTTTTCTATTTCTAGCTGAGCCTGACCCCTTTGTGCGGGTGGTACATCTGGTAGGGGTTTTGGCGGTTGTACCGGGGGAATGGTAAAGGGGATTTTGTAACCCTCGGATATGATCTTCTGTACCCATGTGTCTTGGGAGAGGGATTGCCAGGCTTCTGGGTACAGAGATAATCTTCCCCCCCGACTGCCTCCGAAGGCGGACAGTCGGGCAGCTTCTCAGGGATGCTGAAAGGGTTGATCAGGAAAAGATTCCCTAGAACCCTGGTTCTGAGGACCCCCTCTGCCCCTGGGGTGGTGTCTGTTGTTATTTCCCCCTCTGCCTCTAGGGGGAAAATCACCACGTGCAGCAGGTGCGACTCCCTGTGGTTTGCAGAACCACATCTTTCCCCCCTTCTGTCCCTTAGGATAAGGTCTAGAAGGCATGGAAAAACGGACTCCCACGGCAGAGAGAGTTTTACCATCTTGCTTGCATCTGGTGAGGGTATTCTTCACCTGAGGTCCAAACAATTCCAAACCATCAAATGGGGTGTTAGTGAAGGACGCCTTGAAGGGATCGGCAAAGTTACAGAGCCGCATCCAAGCGTGACGTCTGTACCAGTGGCCCTACTCGTTTCATCGGCTGCATAAGAAATTAGCCACATGGAGGAGTTAACAATGGAGTTCAGGGTAGCCAGCTGAGAGTTTATTTTGTCTTTAAACCCCGCAGCAGAAGGATCCTGTACCGTTTCACCCAGTTCTTTGAGCAAGTCTCTCTGAAGGCGGGTGAAATTACATAAATAGTTCAGCGATTGCATAGAAAAGGTCGCTGAAGCAAAGGTCCGCTTGCCATACCTGTCCATGGTCCTAGACTCTTTGTTAGGAGGATGAACAGATACAGAAGGATCAGCCAATTCCTTCTTAGTGGCTGCTGCTACCACCATAGCATCAACTGAAACGCCTTTGGTGAGAAAGGATTTATCATCTGGCGCAGAAATTAATTTAGAAGGCCTCCTAGGGGTAGGTTCCATTGAATCAGGAGCTGCCCACGCCTTACTAGCCACTACCTTCATTAGTGGGTCGAAAGGGGGAGACACCCAGGAGGTGGAAGGGTGAGATCCAAAAGCGTCAAGGTATACCAACTCGTCCTCGGAAGGTTTAAGAGTGGACCAATTTCCCCTCTGTCTTAGGATTTCCAGGATGTCTGAAAAGGAGACATCCTCAGAGGGGGATCTGGGGGAACCTTCCGACTCATCCAAGTCGGTGACCGACGTGACAGACTCGGGGGAGTCCATGTGCTTCCTCTTGCACTTTCTTTTCCTAGGGGGTTCCCATGAAATTTCTGGGGAGCCCTCGGAAGAGGAGGAGACACCCAAAGTGGGTACCCCACACTGTGAATCTCTGCTGACAGGTGCAAGAGAATGGCCAGAGACCGTAACAGGCACTATGGAGGGAGGAGCGGCAGAACTTAACCTTAGAGTGGACACTGGGTCCAGCACACTCCTCATCACCTCAAAGGCTCCCCTATCAGATACCAAAGGTAGCACCGGCTCCGAAGAGACCGGAACCACCTCTGGAGCCGACAGAGAAGGCTCCGAGAATGATGTCGGGACCGAACTAATCAGAGCTGAAGCTCTGAGAGGGAGACCGGGGTCGGACAAGGGTCCAATGCCACTCGCCCCCTCGGAGCTGACAATGAAGTCTCGGCGCCTGGACCTCTCCATGGACGGAACCAATGAAGAGGTCGGAGCCGACGACACCAGAGCCGAAGGAGGAAGTATCGGCTCCGACGTAGGCAAGGTCACGGTTCCGAGAAACTCCGGCACCGAGCTCGAGTGATGAGTCAGTGGAAGAATAGATAATTGTATCGAAGGAGCTGCAATCTGATGAGATGGGCTCTGGAGCATTTGGGCCAGTGCCTGAGATTTTGAGTCTAATGACCACCCTCTCGATGTCATGGTCAGAAAGCCTAGATGACCTCGATGAATGTGTCCTATGACTCCGCTCCGACAAGAGAGGGGATCTCAGAGCCGATCTAACAGACTCTAGGGAGGGGGACCTAGAGCGCTTGCGCACTGGGGTCGGCTCCGATGATGGTTTTGGAGTGGAAACCACTTTGCTCACCTCGGAGCCAGCCGGAACCGAGGTCGGAGCCATCTTAACAGCACCAGCCCTCGACTCAGAAGCTGAGCCGAGGGTTTGGCGGTTTTTGATGACTTCCCCGAGCCAGACTTGGACGGGGAGTCATCAGGCTATAACAAGCTCTTTAAAATAAGCTTGTTACGCCTCTCCTGCAGGACTCTTGAACTAAATCCGTGACAAACGGAACAAGAGTCCTACAGGTGTAAAGGCCCCAAGCAATAGACACAAGAAGTGTGACCGTCTGTCAGAGACATTTTCTGACAGCACGAGTCACACTTCTTGAATCCCGAGACCTTAGAGTCTTTGGACATAGTTTACCACAGTAAAAAACACAGTCAGTCCACACACACACACTCAATTTAAAATTAACTATAAAAGGAGTTAAGGGAACTGATTAAACCCACACACACATATAGGAAGGGGTAGGGAAACTGAGGTAAAGCCCGTAGGCCCAAGATAAAAAATTAACTAAATAAGGGAAGAAGGGCTACAAGAGAAAGGGATCCGAGAATAAGGTAATCAGTAGGGACCTAGACAAAGATAACTACTGGGAAAAAACTACCTGAAAACTAGTTCAATTAAGTAAAACTCCTTACTAACCTGAGCCGGTAAAAAAGACATCCTCGTAGCGAAGCGGCAAACGAGATCTGGGGAGTTAGCGCATGGTATTGTGGGATATAGGGCTGCCTCGAGCCGGTAAAAATAGCTCTCGAGCTATAGTATAGGCCGAGTCGGAGCTGAGGTTCGGCTCCGATCCCATCCAGCAAGAATGAAGGCGAGAATGACAACTTAACATTGTGCATTAACCTGGTTACCAGTCTCATTTAATACTTAGTGCAATATTCACCATGACTGTTAACTTATAGGCCATCTAGGGCAGTAGCAGTGTAGTACAATATCTCTTCTTTCAGTGCAATACAAGTTATGAATTTGTAAATTAACTATTGTGCAATACTCTTAAGGTCCATAGTGCAATACTCTAATCTTCACAGTGCAATACTCAAATGTTTCTTTCTGTGCAAGGATCAATGCAATGTCTTAACGAAGTACTTGTGCAATACTAAAGTCTCATGCAAGTAAGTGTTCCCTGCAAAAAGTGTTAAAATGTGTTTCTAATTATGTGCAGTCTGCCTACCTGCATGTCCGTGATGTAATAGCTAGGTGGTATATCTGTAAATGTCTGTGAAACTAGTCTAAATGTTGTCTGCACATTGAGTCTGGAGGTACAGAATTACATTCAGTTTTTGAACTTGTGTGATTTCTAAATGACGATAAAGTTTACTTTGACAATTTACATCTAGAAGCGACTCACATCAAGGCTGGTAAAGCAGCATGATGCACTACAGCTCCTTCATGTCCAAATAACCATCAGAAAGGTCCAGTGTCTATAGAATGTCTAGCTATAGAACTCCTTATATGACTCAGCAATAGTACCAAATATTAAAAAATATGTTAAAAAATATATCTTGGCTATATCTTATGTATGCTGATTCTCCAGCTCTTACTTGATTATATTATTCCTTGTATGCACTGTGTGCTTTTTAAGAGCTGGAGAATCAGCATACATACGATAAAACCAAGATGGATATATTAAGGCTTTTAACATATATTTTTAATATATATTTTTTAACATATTTTTTAATATTTTGTACTATTGCTGAGTTCTTATTTGTAGAAGTTCAATACAAGTGTTTTGCCCCCCCACCCCCTGTTTTATACACATTCCATACACATGCACACACATATATCTATACTTTTATCTTTCACTATTAAATGTTTTTCATACATGGGCATATAGTATAGAACATATCGGAATCGTGACTTTAAGAGCTTTTATCATGTGTTTTCTATTAGGCATTTAATTGTTTTTTTACTAGAAGTGATACCATATTTAAATGGAGCTGAAGTACTTTAGTATTGTTTTAAGTCTGAAGAAATGTCCTTGGAGATGCGAAAGCACTTACTTTATGGAATAAAGAATATATATTTTTTACTCAGTGGTTTGCTTCAATTGTTGTGGAGTACCTGCTATTCTTCTACATTTGGTTTTAGATGTGTGTCAGGTTTTATAGAAGAAATGCATAATAATAGGTTTGGGATTAGTTTTGATGGTATAAAGTAAACTGTTTAGATGTAACTTTGGAAGGTATGTATACTAGTGTAATAAAAACAAGAATTCATAGAAATTTTCAAAATCAATATCATATACTACATGGGGAAAGTTGCCCCCCACACACACACACACACACACACACACACACACACACACACACACTATGGAATCAATACCGTATGGGGAATATTTGAGAGTATCCAGGCTATGTAATGTTAGACAAAAATGTCAAGGGGAGATGGAAAGAACTATTAAAATATTTCAAAATAGTGGATATGAGAGTGATGCCATCTGGGAAGGAGAAGGGAAAGTTACAACAAAAAATAGAAGTATAAATAAACCCTTAAGAAAAGAAAAAGAAATGGTTGATGCTACAAGAGGCAATAAGTCAAAGGAATTGATTGATTTTGTTACTAAATATACATTGTTTTCTGAAAAATGTATTCATATGGTTAAATATTTTTGGGACATTTTTCATTGAGATAATAGTTTGGATTTCTTACATTCTAAAAGGTTGGTGATTTCCTACAGAAGGGTAGAAGTATCAAAGATTTGTTGGTACATGCAAAGTTTCATATGCCCATGATTATAAGAAATAATACAGTGGGGGAAAAGGAAACATACCCGTGTGGGAAATGTACAGGGTGTCAATTTGTGGTAAGTAGTTTCAACTATATTAATGGAGCTAAATTTCAGGAGCAGGGTTTATATAGTGGAGGGGGTCGTGTATGGGTTTAAATGCCCGTGTCAAAAATTTTACATAGGGGAAACAAAAAGAAACTTTTCAGCTAGGTTTAAAGAACATATTAGAGATATTAGAAAGTGTAGTGAATACAATCCAGTTGCTATACATTTTCAGCAGTACCATGACAGTGACCCTATGGGGTTGCAGGCTACTATTTTAAATCAAGTTTATAAAGAGTACATGTATCCCCAAGATATTAAAAGTAAATTACACAGAAAGGAATCCATTTTAATTTTAAAGTTTAATACACTTTTCCCTGTAGGACTTAACAGGGAATGTAATTGGAAATTCTTTTTGTAATGGGGAGTCATAATAAGGTTCATTTTAATACTTAATTGTTAAAGTGGTTGAGTATTCTATTAGTATGAGATGTATAAAACGTGTGTGCTTTCATTGTATATTACTCTGTAAAGGCTTTGCAAAGATGAGTTGCTAAGAGAATTTTCAACACTTTATTGTTTTACAGTAAACTAGTTTGTGAATTTATACACTGGCCTTTTTGTGTATGGTGCTTTGTTACAGTTCTTCAGATTGTTCATTATGGTAAGGACAGCATTCCAAGCTCTTCTTAATGGGAGCTGCTAGGCAAAAACTCTTGAACACAGTAGCATAAAAGGGTGTCCTACACCTTCAATCTCAATTATCACTAGATAATAACCACTTATAGAATGAAGGTAGAATAGGTCTGTTACAGCTGTGTAAGCCTAAGGACTGCATAAAACTATTACTAGTGTTACCACTACCTAAACTATATTTTCAGCTACTGCAAAGCTAGCGTTAAGCCTGTTATTAAGCTATTTAGTAACAAATTGGATGGTGCCTTTGATTTCTAATATGCAATTTTGGTATTTAAAATAACTTTGCTGTACTGTTACATGTAGACTGAGAGTGCTTTGTAAATGTTTCACTTACACGCTGACTACTTATGTAAAGGGCTCTAGCATTGTGAATTGTCTGTATCTCATAAGCCTCTGAACGCCATATACTGTGGCATTAAAATACTGTCTCTCTCCCTATCTCATCCTAGGTAGCCCCCCATGCTAACTGCTCACCGCGTGGCACCCAGGTTACCTACGCTGAAATAAAGGACGCCCTCCCAGTGCGAATGCACAGACCAGCTCCTAATAACTAACTGAAAATACAAGTGTATCACTCAAATAGATTTAGGGTAAAATAAACATCCTAGCTTTAATTTTGTTAGCCAGGAAAGCGTTCCGCTGGCAGGAATCAGACAGTACCTTCACCAAAATCAGGCTCTGAAACTATATAGCCAAGAACTGAGTCCCTCAAATAAGACAAGCAATTTCTTTAAAAATTTGTCTGCAGAACCTACAACCAGTTACCTTTGAGACCCTGCAAACTCCTGGCGGTGTATTCCCTGCTCCGCTTCACCTTCGCTTCGCTCGGGCTCGCTCCGTGCCCCACCCTGCCCCCTTATCCCACCCGCCCCCACTACCTCTACATTTATTAGGTTGACTAGCCCATCCCACTTACTATCTACCAATCACAACTGCCCCTCACTTTATCACTTCCCCTCCCACATTTCTGGCCTTCCTATATTACCAAGGAAATTCTCCTAGTCCTCCCACCCACTAGCCTCTCTCTATACCATGGACAAAAACTCATATTCTATCATCCCCCTTATAGTATTACCCCTTCTTATTCCTTATCTTTCGACTAGATATGAAAATCAAGCACTCTCGGGAGTTCCCTTCCCCAAGAGTCACACTTCCTTACATTCAAACCTTCCCTCTAACCCTATCTCTCCCTCTCTCTCTACCCTGCTAATACCCTAGGCTCCAAAATAGTGCATCTTACCCCCCGCCACCCTAAGGCATCCACCACTAAAACTAGTCTTAAGTTACTATTCAAACTCCAAAGACTACTAGACCACCTGAAAAAATGTATCACCAATGATGGTGACATCCACCCCAACCCAGGTCCTAACACTGTCCCAGACTCTATCTCCTCTAAATCCGCCAGAAATTCTGCTGGCTCCCTCCTTATATTCCACCTTAATCTAAGAAGCATTAATAACAAGGTTCACAACTTACATGCTATGTTAGCTACCCATTCCCCTGACATTATGTACCTATCGGAAACATGGCTCAAACCAGGCACTACGGATGAAGAAATTCTCCCACCCGGGTATAATATCCTTAGGGCTGATCGGATAAATAAAAAGGGTGGGGAACAGCTGTTATGTTTAGGAATTCACTGAATATCATTAGGAATCCACTCCAACCTCCTAAGGTCTCTAACCTAGAACTGATTGCCCTAAAGATATGCCTAAACAGCCAAAAATGCATCAATCTTATAATAATGTATATACCACCAGGCAAGAACTCAGAAAACCTAGAGCAAACTCTCAGCTGGTTAGCCACCAATTACCCTCAAAAAAACATAGTGCTAGGAGACTTCAACATTGACTGGTCCCTCTGCTCCGAACACAAAAATCTCCATTCTATCAACTTACATGGTTTCTCCCAAAATATTCTATCTCCCACTAGAACTGGAAATGCTCAGCAAAAAGAGAGTATCATCAACTGGATTCTTACCAACAAAGATACAAATAACTATACCACAGGGATCCTTCCCAATGACCTTAGTGACCACCTTATTACTTATATCATAAAACATAAATGCCCACCTACTAACCCCCCCCCCCATACAGACTAGTTAGAAATAAGAAGAAATTTGTCCCAAACCGATTCCTTGCAGAACTCAAATCTTGTAATTGGTCCATCCTAAAAACTTTATCCCTAGATGAGAGCGTGTCATACTTTAATGACACATTCCTTAAGATACTTGACTCCCACGCCCCAAGGCGGCTAATCAGAACCAAAGAACGTATAGCACCTTGGCTAACAAGAGATACTAAAACTAAAATTAAACTCCGTGACCAGGCCTGGAACAAATGGAGAGCTACTAAAATGCCACTAGATCGCATCAAGTTTCAACAGCTTAGAAATTCAACAAAAACAGCCATTACTACAGATAAAAAACAATATTTCTGTCACCTCCAGGATAAACACCAGTATAACCCAAAGAAATTCTGGGCAGGATTTAATAACCTCCTCCATCCTGGTAAATCTACCACCCCCACCCCTGAGAAACTCATTGGGAAAGATCCAGAAGAAATAGCCAACACTTTTAACTCTTTTTTTTACCGAGACCATCCAGTCCCTAGCCAGTCAGCTTACCACTACTCCCTCATCCATAACTCTTACTAACGACCCAGTTCACCCCTCTTTTAACTTACAACCAGTATTTACCTCCTATATTCGTACCCTTTTGAAAAAACTCAAACCAACCACCCTGGCGGCTGACCACCACCCAGCCAAATACCTACAAATAGCGTCCGACGCCATCGCCTATCCCATATCAATCTTGATTAACAGAACCATAACTGAAGCTACCATTCCCTCTATTTGGAAAATCTCTTATATCATCCCTCTTCACAAAGGAGTGACCTCCACGGAGACATCCAACTACAGACCCATAGCAATACTGTCTCCACTAGCCAAAATTATGGAACAGTGTGTTCACAAACAACTCCTACACTACCTTACCCTTAATAGTCTCTTGTCTAACACCCAACATGGTTTTCGCCCCCATCATAGTACAACCACTGCCCTTCTCTCCTTTGTTGACTCAGTCAATAACAACCGCAATAATAAATTAATATCCTCCGCTCTCTTTCTTGACCTATAGAAAGCCTTCAACATGGTCAATCACCAGCATCTGCTCCACACCCTGGAAACCCTACATCTTAACAACCTAGCTATAAGTTGGTTTAATGCTTACCTCTCTGGTAGACAACAAGCTGTCCAATGAAAAAACAGGCTATCTGACCTACTCCCCAATACCATTGGTGTTCCCCAGGGCTCTATACTTGGTCCCCTTCTTTTCTCTGTCTTCATAAATGATCTTCATTCAGTCATCCCCAAAGCCACCTGCATCCAATATGCAGATGACTCCACCCTGATCTGCTCTGACGTCTCTCTCATCAAACTCCAAGCAACAACCCAGCACTGTTTTACTATAGTCGAAAAATGGTTCTCTGAATTAAAACTCATACTTAATCCAGCTAAAACCAAGTTACTACTATTTTTCCCCTCTGTATCTACTTCCCCAGGAAAAGAACCTCCAAATGCCAATAACACGATCTTCCACATGGTTTCCACCAATGGCACCATCATAGAGCCTGTCTCCTACACCAAACTACTAGGTGTGACCATTGACCACAAGCTTAAATTTGACATGCACATCAGCCTAACCATTAAGTCTGTAAACAAGAAACTCGGCTCCATGTATAGAATAAAGAACTTTTTAACCCCACATGCCAAACTAACCATTGCTCGCACTCATCTCCTCTCCATCCTCCCCAATACTTTCATTCCTCAACAGGAGAGAGCTCAATAAACTCTCTACAGCCTATAATCATATAGCCATATTTATAACAGGAATGCCTTATCGCACCCACCATTGCCTTAACCTAAAGACACTTGGATGGTTAGAATTGCCCAATATTCTCAAACTCAACCAACTCACTGAGGCATTTAAAATAATTAACCAACCAGACAAAACCCCCTCACTGAGCAAAATACTGACCCCCTACTCCAACCTAACCTGCCTCAGATCATCTAAAAGTGTCCAGGTACTGACCATTAAATCTAACAACTCTGGAGGTGATGCTCTCTATGCCAATTCCATCGGAAAGCTCTGGAATTCCCTCCCAAACAACCTAAGACTTATGACCTCGCTTAATCAATTCAAAAATCACCTCAAAGAATTCCTTAAGTCCCACTGGATTTGCCCTTGTCCTAAACCAGACTAACCCCAAAGGTCCCAGACCACCTAAGTCTCTTCCCTATCCCAGAGTTTAGAATCTTCCCTCACGACTGCACAATGTAACCATGTAAGATTATCTACATAATCTCTGTGCCTGTTATTCAACAGTATGTAAAGCCAGCTGTTTTTTGTATCTTTATGTTAATACTATTTACTGCTGCACGTGTATGTATTGTACCTTCTCTTCTTATTGGAGCGTTTCTCCCCGGGCCTCTACTGAAAAAGGACATGTATCCAGCTAGACCAGCCCGGTCAACAAATGTAAAATAAAAAATAAATAAATAAAATAAAATAAAATAATTCAAGCTGGTGCCAGCTTATAGAGCTTCACAAAAATGACCAAGGAGCAGCCAAAGAGATAACCAGTGAAACATTCCAAAACAAGGCAGCCAAAGCACCTAAAATATGAGTGGAATGAGCAATTGGAAAACCAGGCAACTGCCTGCAGTGGAAGACATAGCAGCACTTAATAAATTAGCAACCACCAAGCCAAGATGACCTTGGAAACCTTCTGGATAACTGTTTTGGAATCACTGGAAATGAAAAACTAGGAAAGTTTCATAAGAGACTTAATTATATCCAAATAATATATAACTGTGTGTGAACATCTTGAAAGGGTAAGAGATACTTTCGAAAAATTGACAAGAAAATTAATGGCCTGATTAAAATTAAACTAAGCAGCCTCCTTAGGTTAGCACTATGGGAAATATGATTGTGTTGGAAGACCGAGTAAGGAGGATCCACAAAACAGACATAAGCTCATGGGCAGAGATAATAACCACTAAGGGAATGTCTTACAAGACAAATATTTGAGGTCTGGAGTTAAAGTGTCCAAGACAAAAGTCCAAGGAGGCACTAGTCAATGGCCTCAAAAGGAAAGTATACTCCAAAAAGGCCTTAGCAACTTTTAGCAATCCCAAGGAAAAACATCCTGACCAAGATGAAACTTAGATACAGCAGGCAAGAAGACTTTAGCAGAAGAAAAACGTATGACTAATTCAAAAACTACAATAAGGTAATCTAGCAGCTGTAATAGTTGAATCTTGAGTTTTAATGAAAGAAAATGATAGCATTTTTTCCAAGTTCTGTATGTTGAGGCATAAAAGACATACTTTTAGAAAGAAATACTTAATTTTGTTAGGGCTGAAGTAAGAACAAATTATATATTTATTTTTGACAGAAGCATAGCTAGTTCAGCCAGCGCCTTGGGACAGTACTATGAACCAGTCCCCCACCCACTCAGCTGTTCAAATGAGGAGCCAAAAAAAAAAAAAAACACTTATCTGTAGTAAGTTAGTCGCTGCACTTCAAATAATTTGCTTATTATTTATTTAACATTTGTTTACCGGACAGAGCCTATTTTCAGTGGAGGCCCAGGGAGAAATGCTCCAGCTTATGTCTTTGGAATGTGGGACGAAGCCTGAGCACATAGAGGAAGCCCACTCAAATGCAGGCAGGACATGCAAACTCCGCACAGAAGGCACCCCAGCTGAGAATTGAACAGGAGAGCCTCTTGCTGTGTTGCAACAATGATAACTATTTCACCACCGTGTTGCCGACAGTTAGATCTACTGTTCTTCCATTGAAGACCAAAAAATAAAAAAAGAAACAACCAGGTAGCCATATGCATGACACACACACCTTCACTCCTGCCTCAGACATTCAGGTCCCTTTTCTGTGCCCTGCCCACAACCCTACTTCAAAACATTTTTATTTAAAAAAATCTTATTTTCAATTGTAGCAAGCTTTTTGCTACAAATGTAGCAAACAGTTGCTACAGTTTATATATGGAGTGCTACAGCACTCATGTTTTAGTTAAAAAAATAAATCTTCTATTTAAACTTTTGCACATGGCTTGCAAAAATGGCTGTATTTGTGAGATCTGAAACAATGTTCTGTGTTCTGAATTCTGAAATTGCAATCCTCAAATTAAACAGGAACCTCCTTTTGTATATTAGGTGAAGAAATAGCTTCCTAGGGCACTTCACCTCTACTGCAGGCATTCAGCACATCTGAGCTCTACAATATGATCTTCTCCCAGACATTCCTCAAGTACTTCAGTCACATGACTATTGCTCAGCAAACCAGACCCACTAGTCTGCTGGCCTTCAAGTTCACAATATGTTACACGTTGTAATGCAGCTTGACACATGCTCCACTTGTGATTGGTGATACAGTGATATACCAAATCTGATGACAGGCAGGAGATCAGATGAGCACTGTTGATACGATGGAGACTGTTGATGAACACCATAATTTCATCTATTCATTTTGTGGCCCATAACATAACACATAAATATTGAAACTATTCTGAAACATCACTCAGCTGGGAGTGCCTTCTGTATGGAATCTGCATGTCCTCCCCGTGGTCAAGTGGCCTCCGAAAGACGTGCGTGAATGGGCATGCCTTCGCTGAAGGTTGGGCGTCGGGCTGGCAACTCAGCATCATAAAAAAAAAAAAATCTACTGCCAATCATTAGCGGACCGGAGTTCTGCTGTGGTGACCCCTAACCGGGAAAAGACGAAAAGACTTGACTGACATACGTAGATTAAGAAAAGTGACTCCTTTTCCAATATATAATCACTGCTGAAACAAAAAAAAAAAAAAAAAAAAGAGAACAAAGCATACATTTTTTTTTGGCAAAATTCAACTGTGTAATATAAATTAACTATAAATTTGAAAGAATTATAAAAAAGAAAATCTAAAATATGTATTCTGTTGTTTCCATCATTAAAATATGCCTTATTCTGTGTGTGAGCGAGGTTTCATTACTTGACATAAAAATACATGAGCTATAGCTTACCAACACAGTCTGTTCCTTGCGTGTTTGGACGGAAGCCCCTTGGACATAAACAGCGGTACCCGCTGGCTGTGTTTTCACACTGTCCATTAGCACATGGACGTGGAATCTGATTACATTCATCAATATCTGAAATGAAAAAAAATTGCTATCTTATCAATTTCATTTTTTTATTTTCTAAACCAATTACTCTCTGTTCTTGTCTTACTGTTTACTTTATGGAAAAATGAAATGCTGATTTCATGTACTGCAAAGTTGGCAGCCATCATAATGTATTTAAACCTACTCATACATTTTAAATATCATTGTCACTGAACTAAAAGTTTGTACTACTTACCAAATCAGTATGAGAATATCTAAGCACTCAGCTTTAGTTCAGCATACTACTATACATGTCTGCTAACTTCAGCAGTCATTACTTGTGCAGCATAAAAAGAAATGCCTTTCAACATTAAAAGGAAAAAGGAAAAATCCAAATGGATGAATTGAGATTACTGTATAACTTAAATATATTTGTATTAACATATTAATAAAAAAAGATTAGATCACCATTTTATAGACTGGAAAAATGACAATCTTGCGGCATTTCACTGCATTTAATTATTTTTGCTAACAAATTATGAATATTTGTCTAATGGTAAAAGACACATTACTTTTCCATTCTTTGCTAAGAGTAAACTATAACTCAGATCCCCATTCTCACAATATGGTCTTTGCCTTTGTGTTTTGTCTCTCCTTATGTCCACCCTCACTAAAGACAGGCGGCCTTTAATAATTTTGTGCACCTATTCCAGTTCACAGTGGTACATCACTGGCTTGACATGGAGTATTTTGCCTTGTTTAGCCCTCTATTTATAGTGTAGCAGCTGATCCCTTAGCAGCGTTGTTATTTACCCTGCCAAACTTTTTAGCTCAGTGACCTAGCCCAGTAAAGCTTTCTTTCAGATTTAGGCTATTAGTAAATAATTTAATGCAGAATCAGTAGCAGAAAGCAACTCTGACAAAGTTTGCTAGTTTTTTGAAAGCAGATATCATCTGTTCCAAAAAGTGTATTTGGGAACTGCAGAGATGCCTTTATTGTCAAGTTACATGCACAAGATACTTCTCAAAACTGTAATTTAACAGAAAGGCAGTTATAATAGCTAAATAGAAAAGTAATAATAAACCTTGCTGAGTTAATTATTTGGTGCATTGCTGGGGACAAATGCTTATGGAGGGGTGGGAGTCTGTGAGCCTGGAATTCATTGACATATGCAAACTTATGGGGGCCTTAGGTAATTGCTGTGTGTGGTACAGAGAGTATTTTTTTTTTTTGTGCAACAAAGGGACGTGACTGTGGATATACTGCGGCACAATGTAGACATTCCCTATGGAAGGCCAGGAAAGAACTTTAGGTTGACTGAAGATTATTACTTAGAAACTTTACCGTTTGGGTGGCAAAGACCTAGGGTTCCGTTACATGGCATACAAGGTGATTTGCAAACATGTTTGTTTTCTTTTACAGGTTCCATAGGTGCTAACATAACTGGCTCATGAATATTATCAGGAAAGTGGATATAGTTTAGACAGGCTAACCTAGTGACACCGTGAAGGCTGTCCATGTCTGAAATAGTTGTAGTTGGCATCTTATTGGCTGTTCATTACATATTGCTGTTGGGAAATGCCAGCTATTACAGCTTGATGTAAAATTTTAACCCCAGGTAAAGGCAGAGTTTGTGGTCTGGGTGCTAAATGAGGTGTGCAGGATGAGTGATTCTGGGATAGACATGCACTTCGTACAGCAGCAGTTTCATGGGCTTGAAAGGAGATGTGGGTGTTGATTTGTGCTGTTCTTATCTTGTAGATTTATCACTAAATAATGCAGTTTTATGCTAAGTTAACTACGTACTTGGTTGCATACAAGGCAATGTCCAACCCAGAATTGGTGGACATGCTCCACCTAAAAAAAACAAATCACCAAGAGCCACACACTCTAGGGATCTTAACCTCACCACAATGATAAATAGGAAGTGTTGGAGGGATAGATTCCTGTCCCAGAGACTCCCCATGCTTTGGAACAGGATTCAAATCTACATTAGGCAGAGCCCCTCACTAATACTCTTCAAGAGAAACCTTGATGAGTGGATGGAAAACAGAAAATTTACCCCGGGGATCACTGCAGTGGCTCTACTGGACAGAGGCACAGGGAACTAATCTAAGGGGGTGGCGAAAGCCAACACATTCTGGCTAGGCTTATAGATGCCCTCAGGCATATAGCCTAGTACTTATCTATGAACCTATATGAATACAGAAAGGGATTAGTACAGCTGGTTTACTAAAGGAGGAAGCTATATTACGGCAAGTGACATTTCAGAGAAATGTTTGAGGGTCCTGTAAGTCAGTCTTTGGTGGTTTTCTGGTTATGTAACAGTAAGACACAATTCGGTGATGTCATGTATAAAAGGTCCCTATTTTTGAGCATTTATTCTCCTTTTATTGTATGGTTTTGTCCAGATTTCTTGATCAGGTTCGAATTATTGAAGGCTTGTGGATATCGGCTGCACATGCAAGTGGTGCATTGGGTATATCTTGGTGAATGGTATTGGTGTAGCATGAGTATTTTGCACTGCACCATGAAGTATGTTTTATATGGGGATCTAGACCATACCAAAGTGTCCAGGACAACTAGGGGGTACTGTCTGTTAGATGTACTTTAGAAGGATACTACCTGATTGTATTTGTAAACTGTTAGTCAGCTATTATGTTTGTTGCATTGTGTTCATTTGTTCCATATTATGTGCGTTAGTGTGCCTCATTTGAAGATGGAAGGTTGAGAGCTAGGCAGATGGTTTTACAATATAAGTTAGCTTGGCTTATACAGGGCACAAACTGATGTGGTCTGGAATCGCAAGGTTAACTGGGTTGTGGATATTGATAGGTCCCCTTCATGTGTGGGGTTTAGTCTTAACATACTCAACTGCTAGTTAAATTTATCTTGGCTATTTGATAGAGTCATGGGAAGCATAGCTTCAGTTATGGCTGCTTTGTCATAATGTGAGTGGCAGTGGTACATTATTTCCTGGGTTGGCAGGATAGGTTGTCCTTGAAGATGTCTTGGAATGTGTGTTATGTATTTTGGATGATTTACATGTCTTTTCTTTCTTGCAGATGGGGTCTTGGAATGCTGTGGCTGTAAGTTGGAATAGGTAGGTGGGTATAAGGTAGAGCCTTCTCTTCACATATAGAGGATTTAATTTTTTCCTTTCTTTGTAGATGATGGTGTGCCGAGTACCATTTGTGGAGATGCACAGTGAATTTGTGGAGGATGGAAGCAGTGGCAAGTGAGGAGGTTACACATGGGAGCACAAGTGGGCAACAGTTACTGACAGAAATTGCTGGAGTGCAGAAGGCATCATGCGGTGGCTTGAAAAGGAGATTTGAAAGGTATGCTTGATAAGATGGATGTTCTTGCCACTGGAATGGGGCATAAGGAGGGTCTGAGTAATCACCTTAGTAAGGCATGTCAGAGTTATGTGTTTAATTATTGGGAGCCGATTACTGCATTGGTATAGAGGGCAAGTAAGGAAGAGGTAGGTAGGGGGTCCCAAGAGAAAACTGTCGGGGATAGTTTATGGGGAGTGTGGGGATCCCACGGGATGAATAGAGTCACAACATTCATAGGAGCACAGGAACATATTAGGCTTCAGCCCTATGGCTCTTGCAATCAGGGGAAGGTTAATCCTTGCTTTCTTGGAACCTTGGGGTGGCTGTATTCACTCATCCAGTCATTGAACCGCATGTGAGGAAAGGGCCAAGGAGGTGTTTGATAGGATGCTGGAGTTTGTCCCTAATGGGTGGAATCTTTGGGGTGACAAATTTGTTCCCTGAGTAGGTAGTATTTGTTACATACCACATTAAGGTTTTACAGAATAGCACAAGGATCATTTCATTTGGGATTTGGGTTAATTTGGTAGATAGGGTTTTAGAGAGCATGGTTGGTATTTGACTGTGCTGGGGTAGTTTTAGAAACTGGGTGCGTTGTTACAGGGGAATCGAAGGTTTAAAGGAAGCTTGGTTGCAGGATAAGGCAGCTGTAGGACAGATTTTAATTACCTACTAGTGGTATAGGTAACATAAGGAAAGAGAGCTTTTGAGTTAGAAGGCTAGGGACAAACGAGGGTTAAGAATGTTTGGTAATGAGTGAATTGGGGGTGCTTATGGCTGGGCACGTAGATTACTTCATTGTTGAGCATAGGTGAGTTTTCAGAAACTAGGTCAAGGGGTGCTGGTTTTCGGCTATCTAAGGTTAGGACATTAAAGTTTTGGAGTTAGACTATTTCCTACAGTAATGGGCTAAAAAGGTATGTATTCTCTTGGAGTGGATGTTCCGGTGCTATAGTGGGGTCACAGCAATCCTATATTTAGTTTCATTAGGGTGTGTTTCAGTGGTGGTATGGCAAGGTGGGTTTATGACGGGATTCTAAGGTGCTTTACAGATGATGGGTACACCAAATGATATTTGGCTTGACCCTTCCCTTTATGGAAAGTAGGGGGTTGAACAATTTTGGGTAGAAGGGAGGGCGAACAGCCTGGTCAGGGTGGGTGGCAGAGAAGAGGGCTAGGCTTGCCCTCTTCCTCTCCCCCTCTGGTGTCTGGATGTTCATTTCAAGGATCTGGGGGAAAGGAAAATTAGTAGTTGCAGGAAGCTTGCTGAATAGATAAGAAAGCTGAGGTAAGGATGCTGCTTACTTGGTGGAAGGTAATTCAATGAATGGTGTATGAAGTGAGATGGGACGCTGCTTCATGAGTAAAGTAAGCGAGCAGAGGTATTGACCCTGCTTGTTGGCCAGGGTGAGTAGGTACGCTGCCCTGATTAACATTACAAGGATGTCATGCTGTGTTTAGAAGCAATTATAAATAGTTGTAATAAATGAATTTGTAAACAAAGCTATTTTATGGAAATTTAATAAAGGTCATCAAATGTCATAGTCTCACAAGGGATAATTGGCTAAGCTTAAAATGGCTCGCAAGAGCAGTTAGCTTAGTACTAACCTACGAACTAACCTATGAACCTATTTGGTGTGATGTGTTTATTGAAGGGGACCAGGACCAAAATGTCCTACAAACTCCTCTGCCGGCTTGAACCATAGGCAGGGTCACATACTATTGTGCTAACTAGGTGTCCATAAGCAGTTACTATAACTTGAACATAATATTTTCCTATGTAATAAAAGTTGCTGTGTGTTAAAATAAAGTTAATGCTCTGTCCAAGTGTCTTATGGCTGATGGTTAGGCATTATGTTTCATCACGTATGTGTGTCAGACATGTTATGATGTTATCATCATATGGGACATTAGTATAGAGAGGTGTTTTCATAAAAAATAGAAGGTGTCTTCTACATGTTCCCGATCCTGAAGTTTAGCAACTCAGCAGAACTGTCTTTCTCAGGTAATGGAAATCTAAAACAGGGGTTCAAATGCTTTTTGAGAAATATTCTAAAATCTCTTGTCAAAGTAAGGGACAGTTATATTTACAATAAAACTCAATTTCTCTATACCAGCTACAACTGATATTAAATTTCTTGCTAACACCCCATACCTCTGTCTTTACTTTGACAACTGTCACAGTTGCTGCCTTCCTGTCCTTTCATTAATTATAAATTAAACCCAGAAATCCTCTCCCAGCTAGCATTGCACATAAATTATTATCATTTATAATCTCACAGCTCCCTGCACTGCAGATGATCCCCATCAGGACCCCTGAGTGCTGTCATGACAAGTGCCAGAACCACCTTTCTCATTCTAAATGCAATAAAGTCCAAAACAATACCACCATAGCTGATTTAAAATTCAAACTTCCTTTATTCCAAAAGATAAAAAACAGTAGTTTAAAACCACATAAAGAGAATTTTTTTTTCATATTTTTATTATTGAAACAATACCTTCAGTAGCTACAAAGGATTGTTGTAAGTACCTTTCTCATTCTCTGCTCATTGCAACTGCCTCAGCTGTTGAGGTCATTCATCCTAAGTGTCCTTCAACTCCCCTACAATATGGGAGAAGATCTTCTGCAAGTGAAACTGAGCTAATCTTCTACTGAAACACCAGCTATGTATCCCAGGATACCCTCACTATACGTCTACATTTTTCTGCATCAAAACAGCCGTTTGACTGAGTTATCAGCAAGTGGAGGTCAGTTGACAGGTTAGTTCCTCTCTTGACTTGAGTGAACAGAACATATAGGTTAGGGTTAAATGACATGAATTCAAAAAGTTACTTATAAACCTCTGCCATATGGTAGCCCGGTACTCAGTACATTTACAATAATCTATGTATTCAAACAAAATGGTTATTATGGGCAACACAGGGCACGCACATAAGTCAAAAGCAATTCACCACTTGGGTTTAGATTAGGCAAGAAGTTCCACTAGATCAAGACCTTCCAGCTGTCACTATCTTTTCTCACTTGAACATTAAAGACTGACCTACAGAATCAGTAGGTGATGCTTTTCAAGCACCACACCCAGTGTCTGTAAGAAGTCTGAATGGTCCACGTCACTGCTAGGTGTATATGTACAAAAAACCTACAACATACAGTCTCATTAAGGCAACTATCTTGCCTAGCATAAACACTAGCTGGATAACACCAATGGGGGTTTATATATATCCCTAAATCTAATTGTGGCTACTTCTATGGAAGTGAGACAACACATCTTACATAAGAAGTCTAAGAATTCTGGTTCCAGAACCAATGTTCTATGTAGAGGTATACTCTACTAAAATAAATATAGACAATACTTAGCAACTGCTGTCCCAAGCACCGTCTCCTTCTCTAGCAGTACTGCGACATCCCATTTTCTGACAGTCAGTTTTCACTGCTACACCCTTGACTGTTTTAATATGTTCCACTCCAGGCTGCCACTTGAGTGCATCACACCTGCCCCCCAGCCTTTTGTTTTGCTGTGAGTCGTGAGGCCATAGGACGCCTCCCTGCAGTTTTGCTGGTCTGGAAATTCTGACCTGGGAATTGCTGGCCTACATGAGCTACCTTGAACACCAGGTGAACTCTTCCCAGGAATGCCTCTAGAAGTAGATCTCTGTATTCCTGTTCTTGAATGAGCTTCTCTGATCCTTTAACTGAACCATGGTATGACTCACATTTCAGACTACTGTTTGTGTACTGCCTCCTCTTGGAACAATTTGCAAAATATGTTAAATTAAATTTCTTCCTGCACTTTTAAACTGTCTACACATTTTTGCAACACAAACTAATTGTTTTTTCAAGCAAAGAAGAGTTTAAAAGACTTTCATAATCTACTCAATGTTTCACCTACCTCAGCTTTTAGACATAAAACTGTAGACATTTTCAAATGTAGCAACATATACATGCTAGACTGTCTTTTCTAGCTCACATGAAAAAATATCTTCCTACTGTTATCAAGGGGGAATAAACAAATATGAAACTCGAAATGTGGAACTGCCCATGTAAACACGTATGATGTAATAAGTTAATGTAATTTATAACCCAGTATACAGATATGCAGCTATCAATACAGAGCTTATCTAAACAATCCTGTGTTGGTTTGTGATTGACTGTAGAGTTACCTGGTAAGAGAAGTTTTATTTTGATTGGTATTTCATTTTTACCTCTTTTTTCAGTTTGTAGGAAGAACAACATAATTTGCAGATAAGAATATTTACTATGATTTATATTTTGTTGTTTTACCTCTAGTTTTTATGGGTTGTTGTTAGAAAAGGATGGGTTTTAGACAGGCAAACTCAAGCCATCTCAATGTTCTTAGTCAGTTGTAAATTCACACAGAATGCAGAAAGGGCAATCTAGAGTTTATCTGAAACAATCCTGTGTTGGTTGTAAACTACTGATCTTTACCGTTAAAAAAGAGGTGCGACTGTGAGCAATAGTGAGCAGAAGTTACGATGTGCATTTGCAAGTGATGTAAAGGAATTCCAGCTTTTGTCTGACATTCACACTGGTATGGTCAGAGCAACAACTAGTCTACTTAATTCAATATTTAGTTATTTATTGTTTGAGTGATTTTTCTCATAGAAGTTGATTTACAATCTCTGTGTATTCTGTGGTAACTGATTTCGATTATCCTTTTTTACAGAATTCTTTATTCTTTTGCAGCTGAAAATGAATTCCTTAAATGAGTATGCCATGATTTGCTGAAGCACAAGCCTCTTGTGCATTGTAGTTAAGCTGTCTGCTTAACAGATTAGGTCATGGCTATTAATTTGGCTCCCAGAAAGCAACAAAGTGTAAAGACTTCTCATCTTTTCTTTGTCTCTGATTTAAAACTGTAAAGTCCATTAAATGAGGAACTGAAAGCACATCTGCAATTAGTCAAAACTTTTTTAGATGATACAAGAAGAGAGGTGGAAGGTTATGAGTGTAGTAGTGAGAGTAGGAACTTTGAATGTTGGCAGTATGACTGGTATAGGGAGAGAGCTAGCTGATATGATGGAGAGAAGGAAGGTTGATATATTGTGTGTGCAAGAGACCAGGGAAAAGTTAAGACGGGCACTGGGAGGCAGTGAATAGTTACTGAACAGCTGGGTAACTACAGCAGAGCTAGTAAGTGAGACTGCTAGAAAGGTGTTTGGTGTGACATCTGGACAGAAGAAGGAGGACAAGGAGACCTGGTGGTGGTGGAATGAGGAAGTACAGGAGAGTATACAAAGGGAGAGGCTGGCGAAGAAGTGGGATTGTCAAAAAGATGAAAAAAGTAGACATGAGAATAAGGAGATGAGGCGCATGGTAAAGAGAGGTGGCAAAGGCTAAGGATAAGGCATATAGAGAGTTGTATGAGAGATTGGACACTAAAGAGGGAGAAATTTACCTGTACCAATTGGCTAGAACGAGGGACAGAGCTGGGAAAGATGTGCAGCTGGTAAGGGTGATAAAGGATAGTGAGGGAAACATGCTCACAAGTGAGGAGTGTGTGTTGAGTAGATGGAAAGTGTACTTTGAAGGGCTGATGAATGAAGAGAATGAGAGAGAGAGAAGGTTGGCTGATGTGGGGATAGTGAATCAGGAAGTGAAACAGATTAGCAAGGAGGAAGTAAGGACAGCTATGAAGAGGATGAAGAATGGAAAGGCTGTTGGCCCAGATGACATACCAGTGGAAGCATGGAGGTGCTTAGGAGAAATGGCAGTGGAATTTTTAACCAGATTGTTTAATGAAATTTTAGAAAGTCAGAGGATGCCTGAGGAGTGTTTTGGTACCTATCATTAAGAAAAATGGTGATGTGCAGAGCTGCAGTAACTACAGAGGGATAAAACTGATCAGTCTCAGCTTAAAGTTATGGGAAAGAGTAGTGGAAGCTAGGTTAAGAAGGGAGGTGATGATTAGCGATCAGCAGTATGGTTTCATGCCAGGAAAGAGCACTACAGATGAAATGTTTGCTCTGAGAGTGTTGTTGGAGAAATACAGAGAAGGTCAGAAGGAGTTGCATTGCGTCTTTGTGGACTTAGAGAAAGCATATGACAGGGTGCCTAGAGAGGAGTTGTGGTATTGTATGAGGAAGTCGGGAGTGGCAGAGAAGTAAGAGTACGAGGGTAGTGTGACATTGGTGAGGACTGCGGTGGAAGTGACGGATATGTTTAAGGTGGAGGTGGGATTACATCAAGGATCAGCTCTGAGCCCTTTCTTATTTGCTGTGGTGATGGACAGGTTGACAAATGAGATCAGACAGGAGGCCCTGTGGACTATGATGTTTGCAGATGACATTGTGATATGTAGTGAGAGTAGGGACCAGGCAGAAGAGACCCTGGAGAGGTGGAGATATGCTTTAGAGAGGAGAGGAATGAAGGTCAGCAGGGCTAAAACAGAATATATGTGTGTAAATGAGAGGGAGGGTAGAGGAATGGTGAGGATGCAGGGAGTAGAGCTGGTAAAGGTGGATGGGTTTAAGTACTTGGGATCAGCAGTTCAGAGTAATGGTGAGTATGGAAGAGAGGTAAAGAAGAGAGTACAGGCAGGGTGGAATGGGTGGAGAAGAGTGTCAGGAGTGATTTTTGACAGACGGGTACCAGTAAGAGTGAAAGGGAAGGTGAGGGTAATGAGACCAGCTATGTTATATGGATTGGAGACGGTGGCATTGACAAAAAGGCAGGAGTCAGAGCTAGATGTGGCAGAGTTAAAGATGTTAAGATTTGCACTGGATGTGACTAGGATGGACAGGATTAGGAATCAGTATATTAGAGAGTCAAGCTCAGGTTGGACAGTTTGGAGACAAAGCAAGAGAGCCGAGATTGCATTGGTTTGGACATGTGCTGAGGAGGGATGCTGGGTATATTGGGAAAAGGATGTTAAGGATGGAGCTGCCAGGTAAGAGGAAGGCCTAAAATAAGGTTTATGGGTGTGGTGAGAGAGGACATGCAGGTGGTTGGTGTGAAAGAGCATGATGCAGAGGACAGGAAGAAATGGAAACAGATGATCCACTGTGGTGACCCCTAATGGGAACAGCCGAAAGAAGATGGCAAGAATTTCATTTGGTCTTGATAAATATGCAACAGGACCCTTTAAAGCAGGAAAGCTGCAGCACCAAGAAAACATCAGCCTGAGACAGGAATGTGGTTATAAAAGAACTTGAGCAAGAAGGAGTGTATAAATATTTGGGAAATGAAGAAGGATCAATAATAAAATGTGAATAAAACTAAGTAAAGAATATTTTAGAAGACTTAAATTAATCTGGAAAACAGTGTTGATATCTAGGAACAAAGTTCAAGCTATAAACCAATTTGTCTTCCTGTCCTAACTTACAGTTTTGGAATGACTGACTGGCCCCAAAAGGTGTTGGATAGATTAGACAGGAAAACAAGAAGGAGGATTCATGCTCATCAAATGATTTATAATAATCAGTGTATACCATGACTATATATTCCCCATTCCGAAGGTGGTATGGGCCTCCTTGATATTGATTACATGTATAGATATGCAATTGTGGGACTGCATACATATCTGCTGGCCTCACAAGACCCAAACATAGTGAAAATTGTGAAACATGAGGAGAATAAATCTAAGATGACTTCCCTGCTTAGTCTAGCAGAAGTATATCAGCGTCAAGTGGGAATGGAAATCAAATCAGAAGTAGATGAAAATCAGGCAGCAACTGAATGTGCTAAAAAACAAAAGAAAAAGGAGACAGCAAGAAATGTGTAAGATGCATAAATGTACAGAAAACTCCTGGAACAACCTCATGTTGATCTAGTTCGAATGCAGGAATGATTAAGGAGAGGCAAATTTAAGCCAAAAGATGAGAGGTTAATATTAATGGCACAAGATAGTGGACTACGTGCACATTGGTTTACAAAGTCCATTGAACATGTGGAAGAAACAGACAAATGTAGGTTTTATAAAACAGAATTGGAAACAGTTACACACCTTGCTGCTAGCTATGACATGCTAATGGCAGAAGGACTGTATACTAAAAGGCATAATAATGTGGCAAGATTGTTGCACTGGGGATTGTGCAAACATTATAATATTGAAGTAGCTGAAAAACACTGGAACATGAACCACAAAGCATTATAGAAAATGATGACGTCTACATCACATGGGATTACCCATTACCAACAGTTCAAAAGACAGATGCAAGAAAACCAGATATAACGGTCCATGAAAAGAAGCCAAAGTAGCTTTGATCACTGAAATTGCTACACCCATTGACTACAGTGTCTTGCGTACAGGGAGCCACAAAGTCATAAAATACCAGGATTTGCAGGCAGAAATGAGAGCAACGTGGAAGAAAGATACCCAGACAGTTCCAACAGTGGTAGGAGCAATGGGTCTTAGAAAAAAGAATCTGCAATCATATTTAGATATGTTACTAATACATGTAACTCCATACAAATTGCAGGAGTCATTACTGGGCACATTGCAGGTGCTGCAAAGAGCACTTCTAGCTGACATCAAAGATTGAAACAATACAAATTTCATGAACTTTAATCATACTTTGACTTAGGAATGGGGTCCATTTCCATAATGGTATTAGAAACCCAAACGATTTGGAGAAATTAAAACAGGGGAAAATATATGAAAGTATGCAGAGGGAGGGCCAGCTGTATATGCACACCAGCCATGCATATATGGAGCAGACAAAAATATTAAAGAGCCTTGTCTGACCCTATACTCTGTTCCCTGTACATCCCATATTCCATTCTCCTAGTTGGATTACTATTCAATTCTGAAATGTCATTAATTCACTTAGTATTACTCAACATGCTGTCCCTTGGAGTATGTATGTGCTTGCCTCAGTCACTCTATGTCCTGTTAAAAGGGTCTTGCTTACAGCAAACCTACTCTGTTAATCCACTATCTGGTCTTACATACTGAAGGGCACTGCACTGGCAAGAAAATTGTCACAACCCTTCTTCTGCCACCTAATCTCTGGATATTAGGGAAGCAATCTTCCTGAGCAGATGTTTGCCTAACATTTTCTGACTGTATAAGGTACAGCTCCTACATGCATATCAAATACAATCTAAGCAATCTTGACACATACACACACATATAATATATATATACGTAGTTAGGGTCCATGCATATGTTCCTGGGCTAGATAGCCCTTGATATTCCATTTCATGGAGTTGTTAAAGGGAAATTACATTAGTCAAGTAAAGGTTTAGCTTGCTGTGTTCCTCGCAGTTACTAGTAAACTGAAACCATCCACAGGCAAGCTTTGCTTGAGCATATTTCAGCTGCACATCAAAACCTTTCTTACACCTAAAAAATACCAGAGGAAACAACTGTTCATATGAATCGTACTTATTTGCTTTCAAGGAGTGCATTTATTATCCCTACTAAGACACCACTTCAGGGATGTCCAAAATCTCATTCATGGAAATTCTCTTATAGAGGCCAAAAGATACAGGGATACTATGGAGATCCCCTGCAGCTCTAAGAAGATCTTTATTAATTAAACATTCATATATTTTAACATTTCTAACATTTTGGCTCTCATTTATTTACTAGGACAGTTATAAAATGATCTCCTTCTAAGTTGCAGAACACATAATGTGCCGCCTTATACAAGAGTTCTCATTTCATGTTTCTTAAACTTTTACATAACCCCCATCTCCCCACCCCACAGTTTCTTCTAACTAGACAATTGGTTTATTTTCATATTTTGTAATAATCTTCTTGGGTCTTTGGAAGGGAATATTAGAGATGTGATTTTGTTCAGTGTATTAAAAAAAACACATAAAACCAAAGAAGGCTTATTAGAATATTTTGGAAAGGCATTGCTGGATTATGGTATGGATTTAAAAATGCTTGATTATTATCTAAAATGATGGAAATAATAATTATGTAAATAATAATTATGTAAATAATAATTATGTAAATAATAATTATGTATTTTGACAGAGGCATTTATAGGAAGAAGGTAGGTGTAGCTATGACTTCAAGCTATGACAGTCCGAGCATGCTACAAGTCAACTATTTCAAGATACATTACTTAATTATTTTAAAGGTTAGTACCCCAGCCCTCCAAAATCTTTTGCAACCCTATACAACTGCCAGGCCCTTGAGATCTAGCACACAAAACTTCCTCAAAGTAACCAAATATAACAATGAAGCTGGTGAGTCTGTCTACAGCCACTGTATAGCAAAAACATGGAACTCCCTTCCTGCCCACATAACTGACAACAAATCCCCATCACAGTTCAAGAAACTTGTTAAAACTCACTTTTTGAATAATCGACTGTGCTCCTGTATCCCCACCGGCTAATGTCTCATTAGAACACTTCACCTAACTTAAGTAACTCTGCTAAGCCAACCAATCATAGTACTGTACCCACTTAGGACTGTTAATCTACTGCTCATCCCATCTCTCCAGGAGTTAGGGAAAACTACCCCAGCAATGTTGTGCTTTCCATAAGCAACTAAAACCAGGAGAAGACATATTGTAAATCAATTTGTTATCCTTTTCAACTAAAACCAGGTGAAGACATCTAGTGAATCAATTTGTTATCCTTCTCAACTATAGCGAGCATCATCTGCTCTCTCGGAGCCTTATTCTACGTCTCTCTGCTTTTACTCTGATAGTAAATCTATCATAGGAATCCTAAACTTAGGAATATCTTCTAAAATTTAATATTATATTGTAGAGAACAAATGTATCCTATCTGTTAGTTAATATGTATGTCAAAGTCTCTTCTATGGAAATTGTATGTCAAAAGTCTGTCCTTAAAACTATGTTTTGTAAAAAATTGTTCTCTTGGAGCTTTTCTCCCCAGGCCTCCACTGAAAATGGACTTGTAATCCAGTAGGACTCTCCAGGTCAACAAATAAATAAATAAATAAATAATAAAATTATCATTTACTGATGGATTAGTTATTTGTTTGGAAACAGGGAATTTCACTGAAAGATTTTTTTATGTTTATTTGAACAAATGAACAGTTGCATATTCTATTTTTCATTATTTTAAGTAATTTAGATATTTAATATTTAAGAAAAAACATAAGTAACAAATACTACCCAACAGTGTAAAGCTGGGCTCTAGATGATTGTGAATGTTGAAGTGATATTCAGACCCCATGTCCAAAAATGGATAACTGGACTTGAGTTGTATTAGTATGCATCTTATTTTATGGAAAATACTAAAGGGGCAGTACATTAAATTAAGTAGATAAACAAAAGGAGATGGGACCTGTAGAAAAGAAAGTAGGTTTTTAAGAGACAAGTTTACAGAAATGGGCTCTCCAGATAAAAAAGAGACATCTAAAATGAAAGCAGTCAGTAACCAAAAGGATAGTGTAGACCAGTTATTGTGGATATGGATAGTGCAGCGAGAACCAACAAGACAAAGGTATGGCTGTGGTTTTGCCATTTACAGCTAATGACAGAATTGTGAAAAGCATTATCAAGATAAAAAAATTAAAATAGTAAATAATTATCAACATAATTGGGGAGTTATTAATGGGCCATGAAAGTATGAGACATAATGTTTGTGAGAGACAAGTATATGAGGAAGAGATGTAAAAATGTCACTTCTTATTTAGACAGACTAGATCTAATCTAACTGTAATTTATTGTGCCATGGACTGTAGCTATTTCTTCATTTTTGGTGGTGTTTCAATTCCTTTTGCCTTGTTTCCTAATTCTCTATAAAACTATTTTGGGTCATCAATAAATTGCTTATTTTATACTTTTCCTTTATATTTATCTGCAGAGCTTCTAAGTTTTTTCTGCCTGTGGTGATATTTTTAGTTTATTATTTGCGATAGTGCACGACAGATCCTGATCTGTTCTGATACTGTGCATTGCTTTTACTACGTCTATCTTTCTGAGTATTTATGTTATTCTGTTAACTCTTCTATACTCTCCTAACAGTGACACTTTGTCTTAATTCTTTATAGCTTTCTCTACTGAATACTTCTATGATGGTATTTAATTTATCTCCTTCCTTTCAATTACTGCCCCGTGTTTTTGTGGTAAGACTTAATCCTGTACATAGGTTGTCTGATAACCACAAACATTTCCAGAAGTAGTTCTATTTAATTGTCTTATTTACTAAATAGGATCTCCTCTTAAATGACTATATGAGACACTGTACAAGTTCAGATATTTCAGGCTTTCATAACAAGTTAAATCTTTACATCAACAGATGCCCTTGGTATATTTCTTCTATATTCCTTACAATTTGCTCATGTTTATTTTTTTATAAGGTTTCCATATTGTTATTCTATACTCAAGTTTGAGTGTAATGTAACTAACAAACAATGACTTTATTATTTCTGGTTTTCTATAATTTATCTTTTTATACAACCTATAGTTCTATAACTATCGCTAAATATATGGTTAATATGACTAGAAAAACTCAAAGCTGGATCTATCCATATGCCCAGGTCCTTAAATGAATCTACTCAGTGCTGTACAAAATAATTACTTTTCAGTCTATGCTTTCAAATCTCATATGCTTAATTTTTGATGTATCTATTAGCATATCTCCTGTGCCCAAATGGTCAATTTAGTCAAGTTTTTTTTTTTTTTTTGCAGGCATGCCTATCTCTAACACATGTAAACAGTTTACCCATTCTCAAGTCATCTGCATACAGACTATAAAACACCTCAAATGAAAAAGACAGAACTAAGAGATGCAATATAAACAAATATGGGCCTAGGATAGAGCCCTGTGGGACACCCTGACTGTAATCTAGAATCCCACCTCTTCAATTGCTGTATGATACTTGTTGGTTCCTATTTGTAAGCCATGCGGCTTTCCATTATATCAAGATTACATCAATACCTAGTTGTTCTAATTTATTGATCAGTATTTTGTTTAAGACCCTATCAAATGCTGAAGTAAAGTCTATACAAATTACATCACAGTACAAGTGTAGATTCATAGCTGTTATTATAATATTATACAGCATCATATTATAGGTGGTTATAGACCTGTTTTCAACATATGCATTCTGATGTATGGTTTGATATCCTAACCCCCCAGGGGTTGGGGGTTGGCATAATGGGTTAAGGTGTTTGCCTCACAAACACAAGATATGGGGTTTGTTACTCACCTTTGAGGGACACTGGCACTTCCCTACTACTGGGGGTAGTATGAATCCTAGGTTAACCTTCCTTAAAATAATTTAATATCTAGCAAAGTTTGGGTGAGCTCACCTTTCCTATATGGAATCAATTTAAACCCTTCGATAACAAACTAAAATGTTCCTTCTCTAATAAAATATCACTAAAATTATAAATACAAAATTGATTAAAAATGTGCTTAACACCATCAACTATTATCTCATTACTTACTTTGTTTGTGGGATGGGTATAATACTACCCCCCAGTAGTAGGGAAGTGGATCAGGGTTTGAGACGAAGAACAGTTTACAACCCACCACTCCACCCACAGCTTAAAAATTTGGAAAACATTATTGAAAGTGAACTTAGAAATAAGTATAGGAAAGTTAGATTTAGACCCAATTTGAGTGTAAAAAAATGTGAACTACTTAATGTGTTAAAATCTAATCCTAATATTCGAGTTATGAAACCAGATAAAGGGAGAGGAGTAGTTATCATGGATAATATTGAGTACGAGGGCAAAATGAATTTAATTCTAAGAAATGAGGATAGATATCTTAATGTATCTAAAAATGAGGTAAATATTGCCTACAACAAAATTGACATAATTTTGAATGATATGTTATATGAGGGACTTTATGAAAACAAAACTTTTACATATTTGAAAGTGTATAAACCTAGGGTACCCACAATTTTTGGAAACCCTAAAACTCATAAGAATGAGAAGGACCCCCCCTTTAAGACTTATAGTTTCAGCGGAGGGTTCTAAAACATACCCGCTTGCTGAATATGTAGATATTAAATTAAAGTGTTTGTGAGCAATGAAGGAATCTATTTTAAAAGATTCATGGGACCTTCTTAAGGTATTATCTGATGACCTTTATTGTCAAGACCTAACATTTATTACTACAGACATTATTGACTTATTTTCCAGTATCCCCCATTCTTCTGGGATGGAAATGTTTGAAGAAATGGTCTTTGATGAGGACAATGATAAAATTGTTTGTGTAGCTCTAATGAATATGATTCTTAAACATAACTTTCTTTGCTTTAATGGGGAATTTTTTCAGCAGATTCGTGGAGTTGCAATGGGGGCAGCCAGTTGGACTCTATCAGGGATTCTAGACAATATAGTTATTTTATGGATAGGAAGTGTTGAAAAGTTAGAAGAATTCAAGATTTATATGGAAGAAACTACAGACTTCCTTAAATTTACATTCAATACGTCTAAAGAAAGTCGACAATATTTGGATGCAGAAATTTATAAAACAAATGGGAAGTTTAAAATGAAGATATTTAGGAAACCCACCTTTTGCAAATTCTTTCTGCATTATCAAAGTGCACACCCCCATTATTGTAAGAAAAATATAGTAAAGGATCAATTTGTAAGGGGAAGTCGTATGACTAGTTTAGATACTGACTTCCAGATTGAATGTGACTTGTTAGAGAAAATGTTTTTAGAGAGGGGTTATCCACATGATTTTATTAATAAAATGAAAGAAGAAGTTATGGAAGGAAGATCTCACAAATTCAAACCGATTCGGGGAAATATTCTACATGTTCATCATGACACACCCTTGATAAGTGACATTTATGATAACACTACCTTCCAACAAGCATCAGTATTGGAATACAATGCTCTTAATAATACTACCAAAAAAATAGTTGAAAAAGAATGGAATAGATTTATGGCATTTACAGACTTGGAAAAAATATCAGATCTTCCTTTTAAGGTAGTATACAAGAATTCACAAAGTTTTAAGAATATATTGGAGCACGAAAATATTAACAAATACAATAAGAGAAGAAAAGGAACATATAAGTGTGGACATTGTCCACAATGTGCAAATATTATGAATACAAATAAAATTTATTTAGAAAGTAGGGACAGATGGATAGAAAGTGAAGGATACTATAACTGTGAGAATAAGGAGATAGTATATTTAGCTGTGTGTTCAGAATGTACTTCTTTTTATGTTGGAAAATCAGAGAGAATATTAAAGAGAAGAATTTATGAAAACAAATATGATATTATAACAAGAAAGGAAACAAGTGCTTTATATAAACACACTAGCTCTTGTCCAAATGCTAAATTCGCTTTTCTTGTGTTGGAACAAATTAAGAAAGATGTAAGGGGAGGTCCATGAGAAGAGAGAATAGAATTCAGAGAACTTTGGCAAGTGACCCTGGACGCAGGAAGCCATGCAGGGCTGAATGATTATATATCCATTGTTCTACTTTTAAAATTAAGATCTGCAAAACTTTAGAAATAGGGTGGCACTAAGCACTTTAGTCAGTAGATGACATGATATTTCCTTCTGCTCATTTAAAATATAACAAGTTTTAAAATATGAAGTTGTTTTAATATATAATAGTTATTTATTTGATTTAAATTAAATGTATATTAATCTATTTTAAATTAATTTTATTATTAAGCATTTACTTAATGGAGAAATACAATGACAATATATGTATTTAGTGAATGTAAATAATAGAATGTTCACTGTCTTTTTACATTTTTAAACTGGGATCTTGAATGGGATTGGATGTTTTTGTATTAATTAGATGATATAAAGGTTAATTGATGAAATTACTGGTTATCTGATGAAGTCGGGAAACTGAGACGAAAACGCATGTTGTGTAAAGGCGTTCATGTGTTTGTTTTTTGTTGCAATGATATGGAGTATTTTTATGTGAAAATCTACGATTTTGGAATAAATCTACTTTGAATATTATCCTTGTTCGTTTCTTCAAGCAGTTTTGAAACTTACAACAATTGTTTCAAGTCCCCAAACATACCTTTGGTATAGCAATTAGAAAGAGTGATGATATACTTTTCATCATTAGTTTGCATTGCCTGTGCCAGCCATACTCAAGGGCACCCAAGAAATGTATTTATTATAGCAACTTGCATATGTCCATAGGACATAATCTCTGTTTAAGTCAATAGTCTGCCAGTACTGCTTAGATCACTCTTGTACCTCACTCATAAGATAAGAATTTTTGGTGAGTGGCTTTACCCAGTTCATCATCATCTTCTTCTTACACACAGGTTTCCACATCATTTTCCATTAGTACCAAGCAGTGATCTGAGTAAGGAATGGGGGATAATTTCATCTGACTGCATGTTATCATGTAAACAGTGAATGAGTAAGGAATATTCTTACCTCTTCTGGGTAGAAAAATATGTAAATGTCCTCATTGATACAGAAAATGCCATCCATCCAACAAGGATATGTCTCTATGCCTCTATACTTTTGCAGTCTGGGTCTGGTCAGTGGCAGCCTATCTAGTACTTGGTCAAGGACCACATTAAAGTCTCTTTGATTATTGTGGATCCCTCCATGTCAAGTACTGCCACATGACATTTCAGAAAATTTCAGAAAAGTGTCCTCATTGTCTTGGTTAGGGGATATAAAGGTTACCAGCTAATATTACACTTTGACTAACCTATACCTTTATTATCACGCACCTATCTTCAATATGTAGCAAAACACAAAGCCTCTTAGCTTCCCTTAAGGACTCCTCTCAAACCTCTTGTAAGAACAAATCCAAAAACAAATGAAACAGAGTCCAAACTGGCTGTATTTTTTTTTTTAAACGTAAGTTCTTTCAGGTTAAAAAACCCTTCATCAGACAAACTTCACATAACCATGACAGTCTTTAAATATTAAAACATTTTTAAAAGCAACCAATTACTTTCTATACTTGACCCGCCTTTTCTTTAAGGCTGGTTTTAAAGGTACAGAACTATTTAACCCAGGTGGGTTGTCAGCAGCCAACTGTGTGATCCATTTTAACTCTGCATACTCAGTATCATTGACAATGTCCCCCATCCCCCCTTTTTTTCATCTGTGCAACATGCAGAACCATAAAAAAAAAAGTATGACTTGGAAAGCTAGAAACATGCTGGTATAATGCATTATGTTTATCCTTCTGTTTAACAGATGACAAATGGTGCAATATTCTTGGTTTTAACTTACAATTAGTATTTCCAACATAAAAACTCGGACATGACTTGCAGTAAGCCAAGTAAACCACATTCTCTGTATGGCAATCTGCATAAAACGAAAATGTGTATTTTTTGTTTGTAACAGGATGTATAAAATAATTTAAACCATTCACATTTGAACATGCTTTGCAATGCCTACAGGGAAAAATCCCTGTTCTCATGTGTGCAGAGCAAACACTGTTAGCCGCCTTCTTATTTTTCAAACCAGGTTCTCTGCATAGCATGTCTTTTATATTACTATTTCGCTTGAAGGTAAATCTAGGTTTCTCATCTAAAATATCCTTCAAGTGATTGTCATGTCTTAGTATCTTCCAGTTTTGCTTAATAATCTTCAATATCTAATTTTACTTCCAGCTTTCTCCATATACAGTCATCCATAACCAATATTATCACACCCTTTGAAACTTTACTATTAGAGAATTTCCATCTAGCTAAGGGTTCCTGTGGTTGTTTTATAGGTCAGTTTAGTTTCCTGAATGCATAAAATATCTGTCTTGGGTTTTTTTTTTTTTACTAAACGTAGGGTATCAATTATGAGATCTGATTGTATTCTATGTTCACATTTTCTGATACATCTTTGCCAATCAGATGTAAGCCTGGACATTGTGTATATCGATATCTGCCTTTATTTTTTGTCTACATTTTTCTAAACATGTCTGCCTGAGTTTATCACTCAGTGATGTACGTACTGTCTCTTTTTTGGTATGTAGAGCTTTTCTCCCTGGGCCTCCGCTGAATATGGACATATATTTAGTCGGACAATCCCGGTCAACAAATGTAAAATAAATAAATAAATAGTCTTTAATAGGCCATTTAGGCCTTTAATCTGAAAGGCTTTAGAAAGACAAAAATGTACACAGCATAAAAATGTACACAGCACTAATGTTGTTCTAGATATGAAGGATACCCCATCCCTCCTATAACAGCCAATTTCTCTCTCAAAACAGGAAATAAACCCCAGTTAGCACAGGGGAAGCCACATATATATGCCTGAGCTAGACCAAGGAAAAAAGACTATATGCTTTAAATCTAAACCACTACCATCATCTCCATCAAGTTAATCATTTATTTTGCCATATGGCCTTTGTAGCCCATTTACCTATTCACAAAAACCGAACTTAAAATTGTTTCACCAGCAGACAAACAATAATATTCCTTTTATCTGTAGTTGCTTTGTGCCATATCTACTTACTCACTCACTCTCTCTCTCTCTTTCTCTCTATCCCTGAAGTGGCAATGTTCCACACAGACTCAAACATTAACCAGGGTATTTCCCCCATCCCCTAGAGCAAAATCTAAGAGCTGAAGTTTTGGCCAAACTGCTCAAGTCATATGACTATATTCAGTGCATTTTGCCAAGAAGAAAAGAACATTCCACCAACCATCCTACATAACAAGCAGTAGAGTTATGCATCTCCCCAAGTCCAGTTCAAAACCCAGCAATGAGCGACAAGCTGTGTGTTTGTGTGTGTGGGGGACTTTCACAAGTCACCCATGAACATCACAGATTCAACAAAATGGGACAAATGTTGACCTACAAAAACATAATAGACATAATAAAATAAGGTATCCAGAAATTCAAATTGAAGGATGTCCCACTGTTACTACAGCCACAGCCTACATTACCGCAGCCCTGTTCCTTTCCTGTTCCAGCACATGCACCTCCCCTGGGGTCAGATCTGTTCCAAAAAAAGTCCACGTCCTACTCATTATCTTCTTCCATATCCACCAATAGCAGGAATCTGTCAGTGCTACCGAGAAGTGTGGAAGGGCTAGGGTCAGTAGTAAAAAAAATTAAGCGACTGTTAAGCACTGCTCCATTACAAAACAGCCTCACCGCGGGTTTTCTGTTTACATAGGGACTCTTCCTTGTCCTCTGGAGATTGCATTTATTTGCTCTTCATGTTGCCTGTTTGACTGTTTATTTATTTGCTCTTCATGTTGCCCGTGGCACTGTTCAACTTGTACCCAACTAGATTTTCCTATCTGACCATGATTAAGGTAGACAATGGTCCTTTGCAGGTTACTATAAATGCAGGAAATTTTAACTGGACTTTAAAGCCTTTACCCATATATTTCTTCAAAGCAAGGTTTTCATTTGTTAAACAGGGCAACACTAAAATCTGGTACAAAGCAAATCAACACCCCCCCCAAATCTGACAGTTTAGGCTCATCTCCCCTGCTATTTGTAACATCTGCTCACTTGCCTCATAATTTAGGAATTGGGGGGGTTCCCTTTTTATCAACTTGACCAGTTCTTGTTGAATAAAGTTAACACAATTCACCTGCTCACCCCCTCTTCCATGCCTTCATACAGGCTAATAGATGTAGGTTGTTCCTGTTTGCCCTGTTTTCAATGTCATCTATCTCGGTGTCCAGTTTCTTACAGGAATAGGCACGTTCTCCTATTTTGTGCATACAGAAATTAAATAGTTCATGATATTTCATAATAATGCAATTCTAAACCTGTAGTTTTTGATGGAGACATATTATTTTAGCCTTTATTTGTTCCCCCATACCTGGCAGTCCTGTTATCTCATAATGCCCTTCTTGTAATTGACTTGTAAGGAAGGAGAGTAAGTTCTGTTTTTAGTGCATTTTCAATAATTTCCTTTCCAGCTCCTGTGGTTTTTCCTTTTTGCTTGCTGGCCTCATTTGTTGATATTTTTCCACAGGGCCCTAGATGTCAAAATCAATTGTTACTGAAAAAGAATGGGAGGATGAAAAGTTAAAACTACTTCGAGCAAAGTGGGTTGATAAGTGGCTTTTAAATAATGGTTAGATCTCAATGGGCAAATTCCTTTACTCAAATTTTCTGTTTTAATTTATGTTAATTTCCACACTTGTCAGACTATCCTAACTCGTGCACTTCCCCAAGCACACCTATCATTAACATTTTTTAACAGCAAACTAGATAATGTTTTGGAGGACTTGAAACTTAGACTTTCTTCTTATGTGATATACACTCTTCAATGTCCAGTTTTGGTTTATAATTAAATTTATGATCTATGCAAATTCTAGCATTTCACCATCTTGGGATCAGGGGGGTCTGTAACTCATGTAAAGTAAATGCAAAGCAAGTAAGTCTAACCATCAGCTAAATTCTGTCATCCACTCAGAGACTGAAAAACCAAGTGTAGAAAATGTCCAGCATACAATTCAATATGGTTTCATTTTCCCTATAACTCAATATATTGAGGAACTGTCCTTATTTAAATCAGTTTTTCTATTTTTTGATAAGAGATTGACTCCCATGGATATTACATCCATCAAACCTTTTCAAATATACATTAAGTAAAAATGACTCATACTTCATAGCTTTCAACCTTTTTGTAGTTGTCCAGTGCTGATTCTTCATATAATTAGAGACTAATGCATAGTATCCTCATTCTTAGAAACTCCCTGTAGGTAAAATGTTTGGGATGTCAACTACTGCCACATAATGAGAAGTTATGTACCTACCATAACGTTCCATGTTAGTTGTCTTCTCTCACCTTCTTTCTTGCTGGATGGGTTCGGAACCGATCCTCGGCTCCAACTCGGCCACTTACTAAAGGCTTGAGAGCTTATTTTACCGGCTCGAGGCAACCCTATATCCCATGATGCTAGGCGATAACTCCCCAGATCTCGTTTGGAAGCTGAAAAACCTAGCATAGGCCAATAAAACAAAATCCTCCAACTGGAAGGAGGAGGAAGAGGGATAAAAACCCCCAAAGATAATTATCTACACTTTATATATCCTAGGACACCTAGATGGTGTACAAGGGAATAAAAGGACCCTTCAAGGAAGGGAAGATCTTCTCGGTCTGTCCAGGCTAGGGGGATGGTGGGTGGGACGCAAGAAAGAAGGTGAGAGAAGACAACTAACATGGAACGTTATGGTAGGTGCATAACTTCTCAATGTTAAGTTGTCAATCTCTTCTTCATTCTTGCTGGATGGGACCGCGTCCCTAGCACCTTCATCCTGGGTGGCTCATTGGAACAGACTCTTAAGAATGGTGGAACCAAATGTTGCTCTGTCACTGGAGGCCATGTCCAATTTGTAATGCGAAACAAAGGTATGAGGAGAGACCCATGTGGCTGCCGCACAAATAGTGTCTATTGGTAGTCTAGCTTGAAAAGCTGTAGATGTAGCTAGTGCTCTAGTTGAATGGGCTTTTGGCTTAGAAGTTAATTCCCTGCCTCTGAGTTGATAAATATATGTAATCACAGAAGACAGCCACCTAGATAGGGTTACCTTGGAAACAGGAAGGCCTTTCTTATTTTCTGCGTATGATAAAAACAGTTGATCAGACTTTCTTATTTGTTTGGTTCTATCCAAATATTATCAGAGCTGGCAGTGAACATCTAGATAATGTAGCTTTTGCTCTGGTCTATTAGTATAGTTTGGGAAAAAAACTGGGAGATCAGTTGATTTATTTAAATTTGTCTGCGAAGCCACCTTGGGTAAGAAGGATGGATTAGTGCTTAGAGAAACTCTGTCTTTATGGAAGATTAAGTAGGGAGGACGAATGCAGAGGGCGTGAAGTTCTGATACTCTCCTAGCAGAAGTAATGGCGACTAGGAAAAGTGTCTTCCAGGAAAGAAATTTCAATGAACAGGAGACCGCAGGTTCAAAGGGGGGGAGAATCAAGGATGTTAAGACTAAATTAAGATCCCACTGAGGTGGAGGGTCTTTGATCGGAGGCTTAAGTAAATATACACCTTTAAGGAAGGCTTTCCAAAGCTTATTGGACATGATGTTGTGGTCCGATAAGCCTGTATGAAAATTCGATATGGCTGCCAACTGAACCTTTACTGTAAAGGCAGAAGACCCTGAATGAAAAATTTCAGCTAGGAAGTCTAAGACCGAATGAATTGGGGCAGTAAAGGGATCTATATTCCTTGCCTTTGCCCAGAAGGAGAAACATTTCCATTTACTAGTGTAAATCCTTCTGGTGGAAGATTTAAGGGAAGCTACTATGATATCCTGGACGGGATTAGAAATCATAGGAAGCCTGGCTAAGGACGGAAGTGGAGCAACCAAGCAATGAGGTTGAGAGAATGTAGGGATTGGTGCAGCTGTCCCGACTGATGGGTCAACAGATCTGGAGCTGGGTCCAGATGCCAAGGCTGTACCAAAAGATAATGATGTAGGAACGGAAACCATATCTGTCGAGGCCACTAAGGGGCAATGAGAATCAACTTGGCTCTCAAGGGTTTCTGAATTACTTGTGGAATTAGAGGAAAGGGTGGAAAGGCATAGAGAAATCCCTGAGGCCAATCTTGGACTAGAGCATCTCTGAGGGGATGGCCTGGAAGGAGAAGAGGGTGAAGAAGTCAGGGAATTTGCTGTTTTGGGATGTAGCAAAAAGATCGCAGCAAGGATGGCCCCACTTCTGAAAAATCTCTTCCGCTACCGGTTGTTTGAGAGACCACTCGTGTGGCATGAGTATAGCTCTGCTCAACCTGTCCGCTATAATGTTGGACTTCCCAGGGATATGCGTTGCTATCAGAAAACACTGAGAGGAGATCGCCCACTGCCAAAGTCTGAGTGCCTCTCGACACAGGGGATAGGACTTGGTTCCGCCTTGCTTGTTGATATACCACACTACGGACATCTTGTCCATTTGGATTGCAATAGTTCCTAGGGGAAGAGAGTCGTGGAGGGTTTGCAGTGTTAAAAGCACTGCTCTCATCTCTAGGACATTTATGTGCAGGTGGCGCTCGAAAGGTTGCCAAGTGCCATGGACCATCCTGCCCTGAAAATGCCCCCCCCCCACCCGATCAGGGAGGCGTCCGATGTCACTGTGGTGACTGGGGTAGGAGGAACAAAGAGATTGCCCTGATGGACTTGAGGGGACAATATCCACCAGGACAGATGACTTTTGCAAGTTTGAGTTATCATGATGTTGTGGTGCATGGGGAGTTGCTGAAAAGACCATTGGGCGAAAAGCATCCACTGTAGAAGACGCATGTAAAAACGTGCAAGTGGAAGAAGTGTTATGGCGGCTGCCATAAGACCCAATACTTTCAGGACATACCTGGCCTGAATTGTGTCGCTCTGAAGAAGAACATGGACATGGTTTTGAATATCTAAGACCCTTTAATCTGTTACCTTTGCTGAAAGTTGTATGGTGTTCAAGTTGGCACCTATAAAGGTAATAGACTGACAAGGCGACAAGGCAGACTTTTCGAAATTTATAGAGATTCCTAGCCCTCTGAAAATGTGAATGGTGTAAGCTCTGGCTTGGAGAAGCTGATGCCTGGTGGTGGCAGTGAGGAGCCAGTCATCTAGATATGGAAACACCTGGAATCCTTGCCGTCTCAGGTGAGCCGTAACCACTGCCATACATTTGGTGAACACTCTGGGGGCTGCAGTGAGACCAAAGGGCAGGGCTCTGAATTGGTAGTGACTGGCCCCCAGCTGAAAGCGGAGAAACCTTCTGGAGCACCTGTGAATTTTGATGTGATAGTATGCATGCTGAAGGTCCACGGAGCACATCCAATTGTCCTTGCCCAGAAAAGGCAGAATGGACTGTAGCGTGACCATCCGGAATCTTGTTCTCTTTACAAACTTGTTTAGTTTGCTGAGATCTAATATTGGTCTCCAGTCCCCTGTCTTTTTTGGTACCAAAAAAAACCTTGAGTAGATTCTGGATCCTAGTTGGTCTGCTGGGACTGGCTGGATGGCTCTTTTTGCTAGCAGTTTTGATATTTCTGATACTGCTAGTTCCCTTAGACCAGGTGGAACATCTGGAAGGGTTCCCTTTTGCTGAATTGGGGTTTTGATAAAGGGAATTTTGTAACCCTTGGATATGATTGACTGTACCCATTTTGTATTGAGTAAGGGAAAGCCAGGCTATTGGGTATAGTAACAATCTTCCCCTGACTGCCTCCGAAGGTGGACAATCAGGCAACATCTCAGGGATGCTGGAAGGGTTTGTCAGAGAGAGGCTCCCTGCTACCCTGGTTCTGCGGACCCCCTCTGCCCCTAGGGTGGCATCTGTTGTTGTTACCCCCTCTGCCTCTAACTGACCTCTTGCATCAGGCGTGACTCCTTGAGATTTGCGGAACCACATTTTCCCACCCTTCTGACCTTTAGGGTATGGTCTTGAAGGGGTGGAGAAACGGACTCCTACGGCAGAAAGAGTCTTGCCATCTTGTTCACATCTGGTCAAGGTGTCTTTCACTTGAGGTCCGAACAAAGCCGAACCATCAAAAGGGGAATTTGTGAAGGACGCCTTGAAAGGGTCCGCGAAATTACACAGCCGCATCCAGGCATGACGCTTTAAGGCCACTCCTGTGCCTGCGGCCCTACTCGCTCCATCGGCTGCATATGAAATTAGACGCATGGAGGAGTTAACAATCGAGTTCAGGGTTCCAAGCTGTGAGTTTATTTTATCCTGGGACCCAGCAGCTGATGGATCCTGTAAGACTTCTCCCAACTCCTTGAGAATATCTCTCTGAAGGCGGGTGAAGTGACACAAGTAATTCAGCGACCGCATGGCAAAGGTCGCTGAAGAAAACATCCACTTACCATACCTATCCATGGTCCTAGAATCCTTATTAGGAGGATGGATAGGTACTGAAGGATCAGCTAGTTCCTTCTTGGTGGCGGCAGCCACCACCATGGCATCCGCCGGTACACCTTTTGTTAGGAATTGCTTGCCAACTGGTGCTGTGATGAATTTAGATGGCCTCCGAGGGGTGGGTTCCACCGAATCCAGGGCAGACCACACCTTCTGAGCCACTACTTTCATAAGGGGGTCGAAAGGCGGAGACACCCAGGAGGTGGAGGGTAGAGAACCAAATGCCTCCAGGTACACCGACTCATCCTCGGAAGGATTAAGGGAAGACAAGGTTCCCCCTCTGCTTCAGGATTTCTAGGATGTCTGAGAAAAAGACATCCTCAGAGGGGGACTTTGGGGATCCCTCCGACTCATCCAAGTCGGTGTCAGATGTAATGGACTCAGGGGAGTCCACATGCTTCCTCTTACATGTCCTCTTATGCGGAGGCTCCGCTGACAGGTCAGGAAAAGCCTCGGAAGAGGAAGAAATTCCCAGTGGGGAAACCTGAGGCTTTGGATCTCTGGGTCCGGGAGCAAGAGTGTGGGAAGAGACATCAGCAGGCACTGTAGTGGGAGGAGCTGATGGAGCTGACCATTGACTATGCCCTGGGGCTAGTACGCTCCTCATCACCTCAAAGGCTCCCCTATCAGAAAGGCTAGAGGGCCCCCACTCCGAAGAGGAAGGAACCCCAGGCCGCACTGACAGGGAAGGCTCCAAGGCTGATGTCGGGGCTGAGCTCACCAGCGCCGACGCTCCGAGAGGGAGAACGGGGTGGACAATGGTCTGATGCCACTCGCCCCCTCAGAGCCGATGAGAGATATCAGACGCCCAGATCCGTCCAATGAAGGTATCAAGGAGGAGATCGGAGCGGAAGACGAAGGAGCCGAAGGGGGAGGTATCGGCTCCGACGCCACAACAGTCACTGCTCCGAGTAGCTCCGGCTCCGAACTCTGAGGGAGAGCCGAAGGAGGAAAAATAGGTGGAGTCATAATAGCTACCGTCTGATGAACTGGGCCACTGCCTGAGACTTTAACAGCCTACTTACCACTCTCTCAAGGTCGTGATCTGAAAGTCTGGACGACCGAGAAGATCGGCTCCGATGGCTCTGCTCCGAGAGCAGGGGAGACCTCGGAGCCAAATGGATGGACTCCAATGAAGGGGATCTTGACCTCTTCTTAGATGGAGCCAACGGAGCAGAGGACAAGTCGGCTCCAGCCGGAGCCGACAGTGAAAGCATGGGCTCAGAGGTATCGGCACCGAGTGGTGCTGAGACCGGAACCTGTGACTCAAAGGGATCGGCTCCAGCCGGAGCCGATCTAGGCACAGACAAGGAGCCAGCAGCCGAAGGCTTAGTACTTGGAGCCGACGGTTTTGCTGGTTTGGAGGGCTTCCCCGATGCAGACTTAGTTGGGGAGCCCTCTGGCTTTAACAAGCCCCTCAGTATAAGTTTGTTCCTGCGCTCCTGCAGGACTCTTGGACTGAATGCATGACATACTGAACAAGAGTCCTGCAGGTGCAGGGGTCCCAGGCAGTAAACACAAGAAGTGTGACCGTATGTCAGAGACATTTTCTGACAGCACGAGTCACACTTCTTAAAGCCTGAGACCTTAGTTTCCTTTGGTTCCCTCGACATAACAGTGTCGAGGGTTCACAAAGGTAACAGAAAAACACACACACTCTCAAAAAACTATAAATTAACAATAAAAATGTTAATAGGGATACTGACACACCCAAACACTCCACAGGATCCCTAAGAAAAATTAGGAAAGGGGCAGGCTTAAGGCCTAACCTAAGAGTGGAGGAGAGTTATCGCCTAGCATCATGGGATATAGAGCTGCCTCGAGCTGGTAAAATAAGCTCTCAAGCTTTAGTAAGTGGCCGAGTCGGAGCCGAGGATCGGCTCTGAACCCATCCAGCAAGAATGAAGGCGAGATTGACAACTTAACATAAAGAGTTCACACTGGCTGGTTTCCTATACAGTCTATAGACTAACATTCTGCTTACTTTCTTGATTTGATGTTAGAAATGATATTTTGTTCTTTGCTATCTAGAAAGTTAAAAACACCACAAATATTATATAGCAGTCTCTTTGCAAAGGGATTAAACTCGTCTTCATGGGTGTTTAGTAGGCATGGGGTCCAGCACACCAATGAGAGTATCCTAGTCTCATTTCGCAATTGCCCCAGAGCTCTCCCTGGCTAAGTGATTTGCTTAGTCATACAGTAGGCAAATACACTGATGTCTCACAAAACCTTCAGAAAAATAATAAAGTAAAATAAATACATAAATAAAGGCTGGTAACATCCATAGTGGCTACCAGATAACAGATAACCTTCCTGACATACAGTTTCAGTAATTTTCTATAAAACTGTTCACTGTCTCCAAGATACAATACAACAGTACAACCTGTGCCCCTGAGAATATTCAGAAATAACCATTCTATTCTCTTTCTTACAGGTTAATTATACATAAAGTCTGTATGGTCTATAAACCAATGTCTGATCTAGTTATGTTTTAAATCCTGTGAGGTTATACTCCTTGAGACAAAAACTTCTATCAGTAACTGAAAATATGGTATAGATATAGTATACAACACTTATAAAATTTCCCTCCATAATCAGAGGTGAATAAATTTCTTCCAAAGTAATTCAGTACCTAGTAGAAAATATCAATATGGGGTTATAAAAATGAAGCTTGTTTTAGACCAGTAGGTCATATCCTTGATGTGTGAACCATGAACCTGTCAATGGAGTTTTGCTAGTATGGAAGCAGGCACTGACAGCTTCTAAAGGAAAATACTGCGACTAATATCATAGGGGAGTATAACTTTTTTATGTATGTATCTATGTATGTATGTGTGTATGTATGTATGTATTTACTTATTAACATTTGTTTACTGAGAAAGTCCTACCAGGCCACGACAGACCCCTTTTTAGCAGAAGCCTGGAGAGAAAAGGTCCACAGTTAACAACAAAATTTCAAGATGCCAGAAAATAAAATACAATGAAATGCAATTCAAAAATAACAAATGCTAAATATCACATACAAGATACAAAAATTAGTATATATTAAAAAAAAAAAAAAAAAAAAAAAAAAGAAATAGCTCCCTTATATCATGTTCAACAGAGTTACATTTCAGTTTTTAAAAAGTAGCAATGATAATGTTAAGAACTTCCATTAGGTTAACAGACAGGTGCAATAGAATATATGTAAGGTGTTACTACAAGATAGTAAATTGTTTGATAAGAATTTCTAGGTATGGTTAAGCTGCTACATGTTCTGATGAAAGCACAAAAGTGTAGACTATGCAAGAAGACCAAAATGATACTACAGCTAGATAACAAATGGATTAAGCTGTAGCTGTCTTTAGCCAGGAGAAGAGCGGGAGGAGCATTGTTTGGTATCTATGAGGAGGTCCCCAGGTCTGCTTTGAAGTATTTTAGATTTATCATTTGTCTTGAGTCTTGTGAGAGATTATTCTAACATTTGGCTACATATGAGGAATATATTGCTTCACCATGTTTATTGTTTGGTCTATGGGGTTAGGCAAGATATGTGTTCTTAGACTTGAGAGATCTAAATCTACCCTTACTGCTGGACAGTTGTTTGGGTGAGGAAGTATACATTGGAATAGTTTATATTGATTGAAGTTTTGACAGTTGTGGAATTCCAAGTAGTTTAACTGGTTAAGTGCTAGTCAATGATATTTTGGATGTGATGGTAGCAGTTTATATAATTCTCTATGGTCACCCCAAGTAATTTAGTATGTGTGAAAATCTCAAGTCTGGTAGTTTGTGCGGATGATATAGTAATGGTGTTTTTGTGACCACAGAATTATTTTGGGATGAAATATAGAAATGTTTGTTTTGAGTAGAGCAGAAGGTTAGACTGGTTCAGAAAAAGATCTAAAGAAACAGTAATTTTGTTGTGTAATATCTTTGAATGATGGTATGCTTGGAGCTGAGCAGATAAGACTGGAGCTGTCTGCAAACTGAAACAGAGACCATTGTCCCACTGAAGTATGGGGATAGTTTATGTAACTATTGTAGATGAGAGGACACTGATGGTTATGGATAGGTAGGACGCATAGCATATTTGCCATTGTACACATTATGTCCTAGCTAAGAAGTGGACAAAGAGAGAGAGAGAGGGAGAGAAATGTTTGTAGTAGTTTATTATGGGAAACTATATAATGGTTTTGAATGATTCAGAAATATGATAGGTACTAGTTTACCTTTGCCCCTAAGCTGATTTATTGTGTTATGGAAGGAAAGGACAGCTGTTGCATTGCTATGCAAAAGGTGAAAGCCATGTTGGGTAGGAGGGAGAAGATCATTATCAAGGAAATAATTATGTATCTTAGAATGTGTACATCTTTCATGGATTTCTGACAAGGGAGACAGTACGGTTAGTCGTCAATAGTTTAATAATTCCACTGATTTTCTTCCTTTATGAAGTGGTATTTAAGATTTATGAATATGTTTTCTTCAATAATTTGGGTACATATGATTCTAATATGGATCTGTTGATCAGTATCAATATGGGTGTAGGCTATAGCATCTGCTGCAGATTTTAAGTATTTTTCAGGAAGCTGTTCAGATGCTGATGTTGTAGGGTTCAGTTGTGATAGCAGTTTTTGTACTTTTTTCTCCCCATTTTTCACTCTGACAACTATCCCAATGTCCTTTGATGGGTGTACTGGCACTCAAATCAACCACAAGTCCAATGCCCATATTTGATCAAGGACCAACAAAGATCCTGGGGATGTCATTGCTGCCCTTCTTGAAGCCATTTTTTATATCTGACATATATTATGACCTACCCTTCTTACTTCCTTCCCTCTTCTCTTTCAAATCACATGGCTACATCTGTGGGGTAGAGATGCAAATGGAGACATGCAGCATATCACTCTGCTTCTGTGGCAGCACAGCCATGTCTCCACCTTTTTCCCTTTTGGATCACACCTTCCAGAGTAATGTACCCAGCCTCCATAGGGGGTCTGTCTCAGAAGATGCCCACAGTACCATACTCCCTTCCAGGGATGGTAATACCCATCTCTTCCTGCCACTCAGTCAATCACCTAAGCAACTAACTGAACCCATGTCAAAGGGGCCGTATTAAGGGCTTTATCCATCTATACCACCGGAGCTTCAGCTTTTCTATTATTTTATTTAGAACTGGCTGAAGAAAAAGTGTTCAGGTAGTATTCTGAATGAAATGACATCTAATGGGTAGACTATTAGATTCTTTAGCACTACAGATGTTACTTGGATGAACTGCGAGCTGAATTGCTGAGTGATGTTTTGGTTTGCTACATTTGACATAGGATTTTGCTGAGTAGTTTTACCAAGTTTAGGGAGTTTGTCTATGGCTGCCCAATAACCTTTTGGATTTGAAAAGTTATTATTCTGGAGTTGGGTTAAGAATTTTTGTTGTCATTTTGGATGAGTTTCTTGGAGAGATTTTTCACCTGTCTATATGTCTGACAGAAGGATTCAGTTTTGACTTTATTCTATAGTAAGCCAAGAAGTTGGATTACATTTTACATATTTTCTTCTTAGTAGAGCCTGACTACTGAGAACCGATAGTACATAAAAATTCAACTTCTTGATCTAGAAGTAAGTTTTTTATAGAAGACAAGTTGAGTTGTCTATGTGCAGAAGTAAAGGTTAAACTGAACACAAAACACACAAAACACAAATAGTCCACTACACACACACACAATCACCAATAATGTGTGCTAAATACCACTTCAACAGGAGTGTAAGACAAAATATTTATTAAAAAGAAATGTTAAGCGCATTTGTCTAGTACATATAAGACTTTATCTGAGCATCAACATAATCAGGAAATGATATTTTATAACTTTTTCGATAATCACACGGTCTTAGGCAACCAATCCTCAAGTCAAGCATTAAAGCAGTATACTCCCTGAATTCAATTCATAAAGGCATAGGCAAAAAAACACCTTGTATACAAAGTGTAATTCATTAATGTCAAAGAATATTTACAAAATCACAAAACTACAGCTTAGTTACCTATATTTTAATATAATAACAATAAAGATGATGTCATTGAGAACAGGGGAAAAACTGGCATCTAATTTTAATTGGCAATAAAGTCCTTTATTCTCGTTCCTGGTCCTGGCATTTCATTGAACATGTAAGCTTTAACTGATAAACTAACCCAAGGTGATCTTACCAGACTTATTAACATTTTTGTAATAGTTGGTGGAGCCTCACCACTATACCATGAGTCTTAATTTGAGCAGTTCTGGTGTTTCTGGTAACCAACAAGCATATTTCATGGTAGATGGAGCTACCACCTGAGAAGTATTGCTGGACAACAATAACAAACCCCCCTATGGTACATTTAAGTTTCTTCCCAGTGGAAACAGTACTACAGGAGAAAGTCTTACATCTATGGCAGCATGACGAGGTACTCTTACAAGATAATACTTTTGATTTGAGGAACTGGCTGGAAATTGTTTTTTATTTGCCATGCAAGAGCAAGGCTGAAGTTTTATCTTACCATGAATTTCTTGATAAGTTTGAGACTAAGCTCTTTAAGTGTAGATGAAAATGCTTATTTGAAGGAATATCACAGACTTAAAGGGGATACCAAAGGGGTTGTGGCTTTCTAAATTCCCTAACAATATGCAGAATGGCAGTGAATTTTATCATGAAGTGAGTAATTTATTCAATGGTTTTGGGACAAACTTGATGAGGGCAACTGTTAAAAATAATGATAGCCTGATTAGTGGTTCACCAGATGAGAGTTCTAACCTTAATCAGTCTATAACACTGAAAGTATGCATCAAGTGGACAGTGCTAAATACTATAAAGTGTTCAAGAATATGAAATGTGAGGACATCAAAAAGATTACATTAGCCAAACTTCAGAGAGATATCAAAGAGTGTAACAAGAAGAAAGCTTATCCACTTTCCGAGTCCTCTGGATGAATTTTTGATAGTAATACTGCAGCTAACCCTCCAAGCAGCGAATATTTTCTTAATAGTATGCCTTCTGAATTAAATGATGCATCTTCAGAGGACCAACTGTTAGAATCCCTCCCCTCCACCAAGATGGTTTACATAGATAGGACAGTACAATGCTCCATCTGGGGATTTTCTCACAATTACATAACCCCATGAGCAAGACCATCGAGGGGAAGAGCGAAAGGCCAAAGGAGGGGAAGAAATTAAACAATGTAGACAGTATTATAGTGTCACATAATGGATTGTTATATACATATGACAATTACTATATATTCAGCTATAGTTGCATGGAGATTGACCATCATTTTTTCAGTTTATTTATGAAAGGGTTTCAGTTTGTGCCCCCTAGATGCTTGGACACTCCCAAAGTTTGATTGATTTTAAATTGTTTTTGAGGAAACTAAATCTGGGCATTATGTTCAAGCACACTCAAGCTCAGTCGACCAATGCATTATTTAAACAAAAAAGTTTATTAAATCCACTGTTATACCCTACTTTACATATTTTTGAAGAACTTTTGCAAAGGGATTTGAGGAAATTATTTCAGGCTAAAAGGTTTGTTACTAACACCTTGAATGAAAATGAAAAGTTATTATTATGCAGGTTTTTGGGGAATAAATCCTTTAGGATTAACTAGCCTGATTGGGGGAGGGCTATAATGGAAACTATAAATTATGAGTACATATGCAGGAGGTTTTGAATAATGATGGAAAATACATCCCGGTGTCTAAAAATGAAATTGATACTGCATGTGCTAAAATTGATTTTTCCTTTAGGGATCATTTACTACAAGGAGTTATAGACCTTCAATTATTTAATGTTTTGTTTATAAGTAATCTTCAGATTCCAGCATTGTTTAGGATCCCAAAGGTCCATAATTCCATTGAAATCCCCAATGTTAGGCTCATTGTAGCGGCAAGGTGCTCCAAATCTCATCCCTGATAGTAAGTTAAAACCTTTTTTTCCAAAAATAGTTGCAATTTGAATGACTCTTGGGACTTCCTTAGGAAAATTAAATCTGGTTTGTGTCATGACAATTTTATTTTTGTGATGTTTTTTCCAATAGTCTCCATTCTGTTGGGTTAGAATGGTTCAGGGAATCTCTTCTGCACTCTGAGTTTCTTACCACTAAGTAAGTTATTTTAAATCAAGAATTTATGGAAGTGGTCTTAAATGATATATTTTTTTTACTTTTCATGGAGAATATTATAAGCAAATCAATAGAGGCATGGCGTGCCCCTATCCATGCCAACATGATGTTGTATATGTGGGAGAAAAGTTTTATTTTTAATTCTGATTTTACCTCCGGTTAGAATATGTATACAAATTACATGGATGACATCTGCATTTTGTGGAATGATACTATCATTTAAATGTATTTATTGATTAACATTCGGAAACATCATTTTTAAGATTTACTTATACAGTGTCCATTGATTCTGTTAACTATGTGGGTGTTAGGTTACATAAGGACAACGCTGCACATGCTTTTCATTCAAAAGTTTGCAGCAAAGAAACAGTTTCTAATTCTTACCTACATTATTTCAGTGAACATCTATTTCATCAAAAGAGGAGTATCATCAGAAGCCAGGGAATTAGACTGGCCTGGATGACATCAGAATATAGTCGGTCCGTGGACAAAATAAATTATGTAGCTAATTTGTTTTTTGAGAAGGGGTTACCCTAGGAATTTAGTTATGAATGTGACTGAGGAGATTACCAAGGAATAGGGAAATACATTTAAGCCCATTTTGGGGAAGGAAGACTGAGGGGTCTACTAAGGACATTAATAAAGCCCTTTTTAGTGATGCATTTGTGTTCAGTTTTAATAATGACACAAAAAATATTGAAAATATTCTTACAAAATACTCGGATATGTTACTCTGTTTCCCAGAGATCAATACATTTATCCCAGACAAATCACGGTTTGTGAAGAATAGAATTTCTAACATTAAAGATATTTTAGAAAACAATTCCCTTGGACAATGTTTTTTATGGCAGCAGGACAGCTGGTACTTTCAGACGTGGAGCTTGTCACCAATGCACATATTTGAGTGATACTGACCAGGTTTATTTAAATACAAAGGATTTGCTTGTTAAATCTAAGAATCATTATCACTGTAATAGCAAAGGGGTTTTATATGGCTTGTTGCCAGAGTTGCCCTAGTTTTTATGTGGGAAAAACTGATCGAGTTTTAAAGGAGCATGTATATGAACATTCGTATGACACAGTACATAGAGCTGATATTAGTGTCTTACATAGACACACAAAGGTTGTTCACAACAGGTTTAAGTTTTTGTATCAGATCAAATTATTATGAACACTAGGAGTGTACCATGGGAGACCAGGACTGAGTGCAGAGAACTTTATTGGCAATTAAAACTTAGATGCCAGTTCTGGTCTCAATGACAACATCTCTGTTGTTGTTTGTGTATTAAAGATATGAGCAGCTAAGCTGTAGTTTTGTGATATGTCGGGCGGCCACAATGGGGCAGTGGTTAGCATTGCTGCCTCACAGCAAGAGGTCCTCTGGTTCGATCCTCGGCTGGAGTGACTTCTGTGTAGAGTCTGCATGCCCTCCCTGTGGTCGCGTGGGTTTCCTCCGGGTTCTCTGGTTTCCTCCCACATCCCAAAGACATGCTGTAGGTGGATTGGACACACTAAATCAGCCCTAGGCATTATTGCGTGCATGTGTGTGCCTTCTGTGGAAGGTTGGGTGCTGGGGCTGGCAACTTGACACCGTAAAACTCCACTGCCAATCATGAGCGGACAGTGATCCGCTGTGGCAACGCCTAACCGGGAAAAGCTGAAAGAAGAAGATTTTGTTTTGTGATATGTATTTTGAAAATATTCTTTGGCATTAATGAATTGCAGTTTGTATATGAGATAATTTTTTTTGTCTATGCCTTTATGAATTTAAATTGAGAGTATACTTCTTTAATGTGGATTGGTTGCCTAAGACCATATGAAAATGTTATCATTTTGTGGTTATACTGATGTTCTGATTAAGTCTTAAATGTACTAGAAAAAAACACATTTCTTTTTAATAAATATTTTGTCTTACACATCTGGTGTAGTGATATTTAGCCTACATTTTTGATGACTGAGGTTAAACTGAAATTTGACAGGGTTTAAATTAGGTCATGTGAGATGTTTATGTAGCTTTGGAACATTGCTGGATGGCATATGTGGCATTATAATCACTTAGGGAGCTTGGAAGAGACCTTCTAGCTGATTATCCAATCAAGGACTACATTTTCTTGTTTTACTGAACCTGGTAGGGAATTAATCAACTGAATAAAATTATAATGACTGATATAAAGACCCTCCATTTGTTACAAAGTCATAAGTCTGGAGTGTTTCTCCCCCAGGCCTCTGCTGAAAATTGGCTTCATTCCAAGTTAGACTTTCCTGGTAAACAAATGTTAAATAAATAAATCTGGAATAGTCAAATTATTGTAAAAATCACTGAGCAGTTTCTTGGGTGATATTATTTGTGGTCCATTAAAGTACATTTTCAGTTGTGGTGAAATTGGTATTTGGTAGACTGCTATTATACATAGTGAATTTTTTGTAAGCTTTAGTAAGGAACCAAAATTTCAGCTTTGTCAGATGTGGGTACTGTATAGAGCTTCGTGTTTATATAAATAATAGCTACTCTGCCAGGTCTTTTGTTTAACATATCAGACCTGATAATGCAGTAGCCCTGTGGGTGAAATTTGTTATCATTAATGAAAGGTTTTAACCAGGTTTTGGTAAGGGATAAAATACCTAGCTTATGAAGGAGAGTCACCCTTGTAGCGCTGGTACTTTATTGGAGAGACTCTGAATATTTAAATGAACAACCATGAGATCTGAGGGCACAGTAGTCGATATAGCTGTTTTTGAATTCTTTGCTGACAGAGGGATGTGACAAGTAGCTTGGGGTTTGAGTGTACATCTCCACAGAGACAGAGGAGTAAAGCAGTGATAAGGTTCCAAAGATAGCTTGGGTGTGTGTGTCTCATTTTTGTGCAGAATTAAATATTCTTTTATGATGCACATATTGAGATGGGAAATACAGTTTGATGTTATTTTAGGTGTTGTCATTTTTCGAACTCAGTTGTTTTACAGTTCTATAGTGGCAAAGATATATATATATATATATATATATATATATATATATATATATATATATATATATATATATAAATATATTACAGTAAGGGGAATGTTTCACGTTAATATGTGCAACTGAATTTGTTTGCAATGATGTTATGTGGTTGGAGTGGGAGATGTGGAAGATAGAACTGAGTGGTGGAGAATAATGGGAAATGTAGTTTATGGGCTATATAAGTATGACAAATTTTATTCCATGCTGAAACTGGATGAGTTTATTTTGTATTCCATGATGGATGTTAATGGGCGTGGCTATAAACATAATGATATGGGGGTGGTTGGGAATTGGGTATTGTGTGGATAGTGAACATCAGGACAGTGCTCCAAAAGAAATCTGTTACAGATATCCCCAAACAGCAAGTACCAGGTTTGCCACAGGCTTAAGCCAAATGTGAAGGATAACTTTTCTAAGTCAGCAGCTTGGCTTGCCAGTATGGGTTAATCTTCACTGAAAGGAACAGTAGAGGTAAGCTTTAACTGCTTAATTTTTCAAAGGAGTGCAAGCTGCTTACAGGTAAGAAAGCCATGGCATTCAAGATATAATGGTTGTACTAATATTAGTACAGTCCAGCAGGAGCCTGTGATGTAACAGGACTACAGATTTTAAGACATGCACAGAGTATGAAGACTAAATGAGAATCAAATAATCGATATCAATATCAAACAATCAATAATCAAAAAAACTACCCAGCGATGGGTGAAACAGAGAGCAGCTCTAAAAATTATCAGTTACTATTACCCGGCAATGAGGGAAAGAGCAGATCTTAAAAAGTATCAAATAATTACTACTACCCAGAAATAGGTGAAATAGACAGGAGATCTTAAAAAGTACTGTTCAGTTCTACAGAGCAGCTAGAACCAATCAGCTGCAGAACTATCTGGTGTGTCTCTATAAATACATATACACATACACACACACACACACACACACACACACACACACACACACACACACACACACACACTTACATACATATACGCATGGTTGCAGTTCAAAATGTAAGAATAGAATGTAATCACTCAGGAGGGCACCATCAGGATTTTGATAAAATGTTGCCAGTTGAAAATGTCAATAGAGGTTAAAATGGTTTGTAATAGGGCTAGGAATATGTGTAAGTGCTGGTAATCTATATATACAATAAAGGTTAGGAACGGGGATAGCTTTAGTATTGTGCAGGTTTGTTTGTGTCTGTGACTGTTTTTTTCTAAGGTAAGGTGCAAAGTTAGGATTAGTGGCAGGGCTAGGTTTAGTAAACATTAGTAAGGTATGCTGAATAGCTTCATCCCCTACATTCCTTACTAATGCATGCTAACCCTAACCCTGAATCTTAGCTTACTTTAGAAAATCCCTTTGTGTAACACTTGTACTATTCAGACAAAACAACACCTATGGTATTACTATGGTTTAATTGTTTTTTTTTTTTTTTTACTTTAGTATATTTTTAGTGTTAATAGGTCAACGTACTAAAGTGTTTGCCTATTTTTTTCCTATTAACCTAATGAGGCTTTAGGTGTTTTTTTTTTTTTTTGCATATTGATGTGTCTAAATTTTGAACAATTGGTATTTTTTTGACAATACTGTGCATGTCTAAACATTTATTAGTATACATTTTTAACAATGTTATCTGCACACACACACACTCACAAACAATAAATGTAAATATTTACTGATATTGTAACTCTGACGCAGGTAGGGTGCTCCTTTAAAATGGAGTATGTGGGAAGCAGGAAAGGTCAGGATGTTAATGGGAATCAGCTGCCTTTGAAGCTATACAGGGGCCACTACCCTTGCCAAGGTCAGATTCCTGATTTTTGAAAGGAAGACAAGATGAGATGCCATAAAGTGACAAGGGTAGTCAAAAGGTGTTCCTGAAAGGAGAAACTTGGAGGATGTCCCTGAAGCCCAGGAGGGATAAAGACTGTTATACTGCTTGCTGAAAGTATTGTGGAGTTACTTGACTTACCTGCTTGTTTAAATAATCAGACTTTCTGTATACAGGATGCACAGTTCCACTTATCAACTAAAGCCCCAGAACCCTGCTGTGTACTCCATCTGTCTGTAGACCCCCCCAGATCCCTGTTGCGTACTCCACCTGTCTGTAAAGTCCCAGATCCCTGCTGTGTACTCCACCTGTCTGTAAATCCCTGACCTCTGCTGTGTACTCCACCTGTCTGTAAATCCCCTGACCCCTTCTGTATAATCCATGTCTGTAAATCCCCTGACCCCTGCTGTGTACTCCACCTGTCTGTAAATCCCCTGACCCCTGCTTTATACTCCACGTCTGTAAATCCCCTGACCCCTGCTATGTACTCCACCTGTACTCCAGTGGTCTGTAAAACCCCTAAAGTACCATATATTCTTTCCCTGGAACTCACTGCACAGCTAAAATGAGCATTACAAACTGTTGAACCTCATGCCTGTTCATTCCCCTAAATGTCTACTGCCAGACATGGAATTCAGTTTATAATCTTGCATCTGACAGTAGTACGACTGATATAAAACATAAAAAGAATAAATAAGTGCAACCCAAATGGGAAACCAATAAAATACAGAAGCACTTGTGAAGCAGTATGACCAGTGCAAAATAAGCAATTTACTAAAAGGCCAGCAGAAACCTTAACGGTTTAACTGAATCACTAAGTTTTCACTTCAAGACTTACACCATCCAATAATAATGCATTTAAAAAAAATATTGCAGTACTTCTGTGTATGAGGTGCTATAATAATTTATTTATAGCATCTCTTATACAAAAGAAGTATTGTGATAATATTTTAAATCTGCAACTTGTTTAAATGAGTGTTTGATTATTATTGGATGGTGTATAATTGATAGGTGGAGTTTTTTGATACATTAAGGCAACAATTTTATGTGAAATTTTATCTAAAGAAGTCTTGAAATGAAAACGTGCTGATTCAGTTAAATCATTACATTTTTTGCTGGCCTTTTAATAAATTGTTTATTTTGCACTGGACATACTGCTTCACAAGTGCTTTAGTATGACAGATATAGTATCCTCATTATGTACAGCATGCAGGACTTCTGAATCTAGTAAATAGATTGTTACTCGGTGTGTGGTCCCTTCTGTAACATAAGCAACTCAAATTTCTCAAAACATTACTTCATTCTAGTCATACGAGTTAATTTTAAATACATATCATATGTCAAATATCAAATCTTTATGCAGGACTGCTGCCCTTGAAATGGGCAACACAACAGCCTCTGCAACTAAGGTGCAGTCAACAAAGCCTAAGCAAATGTGTGGAGAAAGATAAGGTTGATTTTTGAGCATGCATTGTGTTTAATGCATGCAGGACATTCACCTTGCTTCTCTTAAACAGAGTAAACAATTTACAAATGAATCCACTATTATTTATTTATTTCAGTTTGATGACCGGGGAGATCCACTGGGCTAAGGAGCCCATTTTCAGTGGAGGCCCAGGGAGAAAAGCTCCACATTACATAGTAAACATTGAAATATAACAGATTAAAGTTAAGATTCAAAGATACAAATACATTAAATACAACAAATTAAAATTAAGATTCAAGGATACAGATACATTATAAATCAGAGACATGATGTGGTGCATTGGCTACATAGCATGCGAGTCATATGTTGACATGAATGGTTACATAGTCTATGAGTCTTGTTATGGAAGCATGGCAGAACAAGTACAAATGTTAGGGGGGGAGAAAAGGGAAAGCAAACTATTTACAATATTTACATTATGTACACAAGATAACACTGCAGACTGAGAAATATCCAGAGTTGTTAGAAATAGGAGTAGTATGGAAATACAATTTAGAGTAGAGAGAGAAGAAGGCTAGGTGGGGAAAGTGCAATTGCACTTCCAATTAGAGAAAAAGTAGGAATGGATTTGGGTTTTGAAGTTGTCAAAGTTTTCTATGATTCATAGTGAAGGAGGGAGAGAATTCCATTTTTTGGCTAAGGAAAAGGACAGGAGGTGTTGTCCTGCAGGGAGGTTTGGTTTGTATACAGTGATTAGGTTTAGGTGGGCAGATCTAAGTGGCCTGTTAGGGGTGTATGGCTGTAGGATGTTGGATAGTGCAGGACATTTAGTAGGGTTAAATAATAGCCTATGGGCAGTAGTAAGTTGGAGGTAGTCAAGATGGTTGGAAGTTCTAGCCAGTTTAGTAAGTGGAGGGCAGAGCACTGACAAAAGTTTCTATGACAGTCTGCATTATTTTGGAATCTGTGGTTTGTTACAATAGTGGCAGTGCTTTTCAGATGAGACAGATCTTCTAGTTACAGGTATATGGACATTTTTTAAAAGTATGATAAAGTTTGAGCTGTCTCCAAGAAATTAGGTATTTGGATGATGAAGTGAGATGAAAGCAGCACATTAATGGTAAAAGCCAGCCAGGGCTGCTACAGGCAAAGGGATACTGTTATCACAGATGGAATAAGAACTACCATAATACCACTTTGCAAGCTCTGTCCAATAAAATCTGCTGATTCCCATTAACTTTACTACCAAAGCGCAGTACTGCATGAATGTCTCCAAAGCCAAATGTCTCTCAATACAGCAAACAGCATACCTCCCTCTAGGCTTACTACTTCACAAAACCTTATCCACAGAAACAACTGCTTCTCACACAGATAAACTCTTCATTAAAGCCCTTTCAACATAACCTCAGAAGTTTCTCACAATCTAACCCATCCATAAAAGCTCAGAAAACAAAACTACACTGTACTTTCCCAGCATTTTCTCACCTGGCACCAACACTATGGAACTCGTTCCCAGTTACACTGTAAGACCTCCAGTCCAACTCTATAGAACATAAAACACTTTGTGATTCTTTAAACCTCTTGTATTAGAGGCATATGGGATATATGCAAATGACACCTTAAGGACATTAGGTGTTTCCGCTATATGGCAGTTCTGAATGCCCATGACTTTTTTTCTTTTTCAGTTCTGGATGCCCATGACTTTTTTATTTTTGAGTCTGTTATGGACAAAATCAGGCAAATAAAGCCAAATACCATTAGCTGTGGACATGCATGTTTCAGCCTTCTTATGGCCTTATCAGCACAGCATAAGTGGATTGTTTGGCTGACCTTTACAAACACAGGGGTTGTTGTGCCCAGCTGATGTCCATAACCATGCACAATGTAAATATCTTCTAACCAGGCACATTACATCAACTCTCTTATCTTATTTCTTTCATATTATTGTACTTGCAGTACCCCTTAAGCTGATCCTGTATTTGTCATAATGCTATTTTCCTCTCTTCAATCTCTACCTTCCTTCCTCATACTAATACTTTTTGTTACCTTTTTCCTCTTTTGGTAGGTTTTTCATTAACTATATTCCTCTGCCTTATTTTCTTACTCTGTGGGCAACCTTTTATCTCCACAATCTTGTGTCATTTTTAAATACTTTATATACTGAACATTGTACAAGACCTCTATACTTAACGCTGCATTTCTGTAATCATGTGTAATATGTACATAAGTTCAGAATATGCCTATCTGCAGCCTCTGTAAAATTGCTCTTCTTCTTCCTTAAGTGATGGTCCTCCTTCAGTATGTGCCTGCAAATGGACCAAGGAGATCAGGACACAACCCTAGTAAACAAATATAAAAAAATAAAAGAAAGACTGCAAAGTTATGAATTGTCATAGAACAAAAAGTAGGGCCAAGACCAATAGGTTTTAATTGGTGCGATACGGACATCTTTCGATATCTGATCATCAATGCCTGTCAATTCCGACTGTGTGACAACAGGCCACATTGGGCTTTCAAAATTATTTTAGTCTTTGCTCAGTCTTTGAGGTCATAACCTTTTGTCACTGTCCTGGATTTCCTAATGAGCATATGGAAGCTCCCGACTCATAGCGGCATGTCTGTCAAGTGAAGGCTTTTTCATCAGATGTGGATGGACCACCCAATAAATCTGATTGGCTTATTTGCCACAGTTCGTTGTTACCTCTTACTTGACATTGACTTTATGGTGATTTCAGGATGGGGGGCTCTACTTTTTCCTTCTCTATAGGCTCATCAGTAGTTTATACTACAAAACTGTTAAAATTTTGTAGCAAATCACCTTCAACTGGCAATTTCTTGGCGATATTTTCCTCATTTCAGATGACATGCATTTGGATTGTTACTTAGAGGTACTTTATCAGATTTGGCTCCTTGTTTTAAGTTCAGTTAATTTTCTGGTGTTTTAATAACTCCAATTGTTCAAATAATCTGTAACTATATATTTTATTGTATTTTTGTTTCATTCTTATTCAGTGCATTTCAATGGTAAAGTGCTTATTTTTTAAGTGCATTAATTAATCTACATTTGAACTTAAACCTGAAGGGTATTCTTTCAGGGTAGTCATGTATTTATGTACTGACATGAACGGAAGACTTGAAGAGATGGGAAAACACTACTTTGTCTACATTTATGGCTGCTATCCTTTATCCATGCTTTGTACATATCAGATAATGCTTCATATCTTACCAAGTAGTCTCTTGAAAGGCAGTCACATCCAAAAACTGAAAATAAATGTAGTTTTTTCAGTTTACTATCAATATTGCGAAAGGCTAAATAATTTCTGTTCACAATATCAAAGTAAACCATCGAAACCAGATCTCATCCACATCACAATGTCGGCCCAAATGATCAATACATTTGAGTCGATATTGTCATCAAAAACATTACGTGATATCCATACAAGAACTGATGAAAATCAAACTCCTATACAACATATCACGTTTTATGCAGGAGGGCAAGGCACCCTGCACCCCCCACCCCCCACTAATAATATATTCCAACTCTGAGATTGCACTACAGTGGGGATATGGATGAATTTCCAATCTCCACTATACCGCAACCTCCATACGGTTTGTTGAACACACTAAGGCAAATGCACTACTGCATATGCATGTGTGTCTGACTATCCCATACAATTTACATTCTGTGAATGACAATCTGATTTTTGGCAGCATACATGCCAACGGGTTGTCATTCGCAGTATTGTATGTTTTTCAGCATATCTTAACCTGCATTACTAATATCTGCATCAAAGTAAGTGATTTTCTAATTTGTCCTTTCCTAAATTGGCCTAAAATAGAGTTGCCAGGCTACATGATTTTGTTTTACATTCAAATTTCACCTTCCTGATGCAGTTTTATAGGGACAGAGAGGTAGCCACGTGATAAGATAATAATTTAATGTAGTTTGCTTTCTCTACTAGCTAACAAGAGCACTTTGATTACTGATTTTTTTACTGTTAGCATCCCCTTGTCTTTCTCATTAGATTTCTTCCTTAGAATTTTACTACTGGCCTTTTAAGGAACATTTGAATCCTAGGAATGAAAAAGTAGTTGACCTAGATGCTCTTAAGAAACAACTTAAGTTCAATGTGCAAGTGTTGTGAGAAATCTGACCCCTAGGATGAACTGATGGTATTAGGGCTCAGTTGTGTTCTGTTGCAGTCACAATTTTTTCCGTTTGCAGTTAGATTTAGTGTCTTTGATGTTAATCATTCCCCACATGCTCCTTGATTTGCTTCATCCAAACAATTTATATAATATAAAAATGCTACAACAAACACAATAAATTACGGTGCAGTTTTAAAAGAGACACAGTGTAGAAAATCTGCAGATCAAATTCTGACAAAACTCAGGACGGTAAAAATTAAACTATGCTTCTTTCTATGTAGTATTCTTTAGGTACGATAAAAGGAAAAACTACAATTTGTCTGAAAAAATAATAATTTCCTTCTGAAAACTAGTCTTGAAACCCATGTTTTTGTTCAGATTCAGACTTACAGCTCCAGAGTACATTAATTAACTCAAGTGTTATGCCGGTTATGATAAAGCACATTTAAATACCCATATTTAAGAGCTTTTCTTTTTTAATAAGTCTGTAATTAGAATCAATGACCTAACTTACTTTCTTTGTCTCCCTCTTACACTATCTGATTTAACAGATAAGAGAAACATATGAAAGAAAATGCAAGATGGCTACATACTTCAACAAACAACTAATACTTCCTCTGCACTACCCTTCTCAATACCTCCTGGCTACTGAATCCTTCTTACACTGATCATTATATGTTGTTTGTTTGTTTGTCTTTCGTCTTTTTCCCGGTTAGGGGTCGCCACTGCGGAACTCCGGTCCGGTAATGATTGGCAGTAGATTTTCACGAATGCTGAGGTGCCAGCTCAACATCCAGCCTTCAACGAAGGCACACCCATTTACGCATGTCTTTTGAACACCCACTCAACCGCAGGGAGGACATGCAGACTCCACACAGAAGGCACTCCCCGCACTCCAGCCGAGAATCGAATGGGAGAACCTGTTGCTGTGAAGCAACAACGCTACCGCTGCACCACCGCGGAATACTGATCATTATATGTTCACAAAAAAAAAACTTCTTAATCGTGTGAAAAATAGATTGTTTTTTGAAATGCTTTGACAAATGCATAATATTGTTTAATATTTCCTTAATATACCTTCTGTCAACACTATTGTATGAACCCTGCAATTATATTACTTTTTATCTCAATTGCTATAACCTGGCATATGTCAATTTTAAATACTTTTGTAACCTTCCTTGGAGCTTTTCTCCTTGAGTCTCTGCTGAAAACAGGCTTCTAGCCCAGCTGGACGCTATCCATTTAAATGAAATAGATAAATAAATAAGATTTCAGGAAGCTGTAAATAGAAACAAGTTCAGGAATAAAATGAATGTAATAATATATTACATTATGCTTTTCATGTATATTGCAAATTTAATGTTGGATTACAAAGGAAGAAAAAAGCACTATTAGAGAGAACAACTTGACATCTCGGTGGAACTCTCTTTTAACCAACAATATAAAACTGGAGAATTAGTAAAAGTGCAGGGAAAAAATAAAATAGAAACTCATTTATTACTTCAAAATGGGAATAATGTATAGAGAAAGCAGACTTCTCCTAATTTTTTTACAGGCAGACATAATTTTCTTACCAACACATTCAGTTCCTTGTTGATTCAGGCGGAATCCTGCCTGACAAAGACAGCGATATGCACCCATTAAGTTCTCGCAGCGTCCATTGGTGCAGGGTTGTGGTATCTCTTGGCATTCGTCTATGTCTGAAATAAGATTTAGCAACATTATACAGATGATTTTAGTTTATTTTATTGCTTCCATGAGCCAGTTTGCTGGCACAGACATTAGTAAGAAGTAAGGAATGACAGTGTTACAGAGTACAGGACAAACAGTAACAATAAACATTATGAACCTTCTGGGTGAGTATTGTGCCCCTTTCCAGGTAGAGGCATTTCACAACTGCTTGTTGCTAAATTCTGTTGCTATTACTTATGTCTGTATTTTTTCTGTGATTGCAATCATCAAAGCTGAGTTTGAACATGGTCCACTGAAATCAGTGAACTACAGCAGTAAGCAAGCTTAAGCAAATAAATAAATGCCAACAGATGGCAGTTTTATTACACATCCAAGTCTCTAGAGGCACTGTGAGACACAAAGCCAAGAAGGAGATTGTGTCCAGGATAGCCACTGTTCCAAAGTCTATAATAAGGGTTAAAAAAACAAAGTAAGCCATGGTATAAAAATGAACAATGAAACAATGGAAAACTCAGAATAAGTCAACAAGTTTACACTGTGGAAATTTGTTCATAATGGATTCTGCTGTTCCATCTTCTGCCATGCCCCCAAAACTAAAACACATTTTCTTGCCCCCTTCCCAATCTCATAAAATTACTTCTTTCCCTATGCCCTCCTTTTGATATCTGTACTGATCCAGTGCCTAGCTGATCACCCTTGCTGCCCACCTCATTCTGGCTATGCCTGCGTGGCTCCCTGTGCCATGTCCACACATCTCACTGGCTTCCTATTCAAATAATTTTCCTGTCTGCTACATCTGGCCTCCACCCTGTCTACTTCCCTCCTGCTGTCCCTCTGATGTGCTCTGTAAGCCAGTCATCAGCCAACATCATGGACTTTTATATTCCGCTGATTTTGCCTTCTTTCTCCTTGTGATGTACTTATTGTCTGCTTCTTATAGGTTCATAGATATATGCTAGGCAATTGACCTTTGAGTATCTTAAGAAGCCTAGCTTTACATTCCCATAGTAATTTTCAGCCCTTATATTTTGTGCATAAATAACCCAAATGCAGGCAGAACAAAGATGTGTTGGGACATTTACTTGTCACCCCTATATATTCGGGATTTAAAAACAAAAACAAAGACAGTGAGTTCACCAAATTCGGCTTTTTGGAAAACAATGAGTCCACGAGTGAATAAATTCCAAAATTCGACCTCTCTTTAATAGGCAAATAATAAAATGACAAAACCAAGTAAAATAAGAGTCCATTAAAATCCACACGATAAGCGCTTTCGATAAAAATCTTCCTCAGATCGCGATCTAAAAGTGGGACTAACATTCATTTTTAAAAGATGTTCCTCTATATTACTAACCAATCCGTACACATAACAAGTAACTTTCAGCCAATCCATAACAGTATTCCTCAACCTCATTTGCATATACAAGATCAAGTACTTCTGTTTCCCGCCTTTTTCATTGCAACTCATAGTATGCAAATAAGGAGCATACTCATCCAATCAAGAATGTGGAAAAATACATATGCTGGTGATTGGCGATGGCTCATCTGTCTTGCTTACGCGCAACCATAGCTTAGAGCCTCTTTCCTTAATATGAATGCCTCTATATAACAGAATGTTTGAAAACTTTTAAAACAAACTATACAGAGAGAACAGCTTGAAAGTCATCCATTATATTAAACTCATAAGTGTGCATGAAGCCGATCACTTCGGTTTACATATTTTCAGGCATATATCGGTAGTCTACATCCTAGGCTTTATTTACAAAGCAAGATATCAAGCCTATAGAGCCTGGAAATAACCAAAAGTAGATATATCCATTTTTTATATATTATATATTTACATCGACCAACATGATATCTAGTCCAGTTCATTGGTGTACATGAAGTCGATCGCTTCGGTTTGCATAAGAAATCAACCTGTCTTCACTGTCTCAGAGAGCTACAATTTCGTAGTCTAAAAAATATGTCTTTAGATCATGCATGATAGCATTATTAATTAAAGTAGCACAACTCAATGTTTGGAAACACCATCGGTGGCTGATACCAATTTATCCAGGTAATCAAGTTACCGTGTTGTTGTATAATTTAAAATGAGTGACATATAGACACATATCAGGATGGATCAGGTTGTTTTCACTGTTCTGAAGATCTAGTAGTATATAAGGGCATGTTCTTAAGTCATGCTCAGTAGTATTATTCATGAAAATGACATGATCGATGTTTAAAAGCACCGTTGGTAGCAAGTGACAGTTTATCCAAGTAACCAAATTACTATGTGGTTGTTATAACTTGGAATAATTAGAACATAAATGCATCTTGTTTGTGACAAGGCAATGCCACTCTTGTGCAAAAGCCAACAGACATATGTTGTCATGAGTAATAGAACTTTCAAATATCTCAGCATAACCTCGCTCTCTGTAGGGACTTCTAAGTGTATACCAATCTGATACATGGAATTCTTGCAGCATGGTAAACATGCTATTGCGTATAGATAGAAGACACCAAGCAGGATTTCTTTTAAAGTAGATTTCATAATAAAATAGCTCCTCTTTTAGTGTTGATTTCTCAACATACATAGTTATAACACATTTCTTGACTGCACACGTGCTTTCTTTATACTCAGTCTCTTGAGTTTCAAAACTGGTTTTAGAGGAACAATACTATTTAAACCTGGATGTTGATCAGCCCTCAGATTGATTATCCATTTGGTTTCTCTTACCTCAGTTAAGTTATCGATATCATCTTTCCTTGGTCTGACAAAAATGTTTATACATTTATTATAGGGTGTAGAGGGGAATTGGCCACTCTTTTACATTAGAATTTACTATTGGATGCTTCACTTACCATTTCTTTGCCAAGCAAAACTTGGAAATTTAATTTTCTAGTAAAAGGTTTGAGGTATGCGAGTGTTTCTTTGATATTGGCACACCCAGTGGGTATAAACATAAAACCCTTTAAGAACAAATTATGTTACTGAAGCCCAATACTTAGGTCAGTGAAATTGTAAATACTGAAATTAAAAAAAAGAAGTAATAGAAGCAGTGCTTTTTTCAAAATCAGTTGAATTAAAATCACCAATTCCACACAGATTCACCATTTCATATGTTGGTTTATGTATCTGTTCCACTTTTTCTATTTCTTCCAATTGGGTTGATTCTTGTAGTTGACCAGTATTGTCAAGTTCACTTTTCTTTTGTTGGCTATATGCTCCAGTCTCCTGTGGGCTGCTTATTCTAAAGGTAAATCTGTATCATTGGCAGGACCATAGCTATGATCAAGTCTGTTTTCACCTAGGTCATGGATGTTATTCCCTTGTGGGGGATTTGGTTTAGAATAGATCATTCTGTTCACATAATCACTATCTTCACAAGTAAGTTTTTATCCTTCCTGCACTTGATAGGGATTGTTCTAGAATCAACCTGTTTGAATCCATTGTTGAAGGTGTGTTTGTGTTTGGGAAAGTCCAAATCAGCAGATATGGAGCTCACTAGTTTGGAAATAACTTCTTTGATTAAATGCATCCACCACTGGTTCTCTCTTATAACAAGGCGAGTCAAATCAAGGCCATTGTTATCAAAAAGTTCAAAATGAAAAGGAGAGTTTTCATCACCCTCCCTTCCCTATGGAAATTTCCAGCTGTAGTCCTTTTGGGACATGTTTACGTTTAACAGTCTCTTCAAGAAAATAATTGTTTAGCGCTAAAGATTTAAACTTGAATAAAGACTTGTCCAAGACCTGGATTTGTTCTTCTAAAGATAAAAAAAAATCACCTTACATAGAGCAGATGTACTGTCTTTCTTCAGGATAATTTAATTTTTCCAGTCATTTCTTGACATTGTTTGTCTCACTGAAATCAATTTAGGAAGAAGACAGTAAATGTGCTGAGGCTATATTATTACCTCCCTGGTATTGTTGAAATTCAGGAGGGTTTCTCGAACTGACTTCCATTAAATGTTGATCTCCATTACCACCAGGAACATGTTGCTGTGGAAGATATTGTGGCAACTGAATAAGTAAAGTCAAGTTGCCCACAAGACCAGATAAATTCACATTGGGGATATCCAAAAATAATAATTCTTGAAACTCATAAGCAAACATACCAGAGAAACACCTGGAAAACAAAACTATAAAATCCAGAACCAAGCAAACCACCAGAACTGATATGTTGAAATTCAGAAATAAAATGCAAATGGCCAGGTAGCACGAGACTCAAACAAGAAAACTTTAATAAACGATAACAGTTAAAAAACACAGTTAAGTGTTTTCATCAATACAGACATCATAACAACCATTAAATAACTAAATCAATGCAACCAACAAATAAAAAATAAATTCAGGACACCCCCCCACACTGAACTAAATTGTACATTGGTTGGCCAATGACAAATAAGTCAAATAAAAAGACTGCCAATATGCATAAAACATAAATAGAGTGTAAACAAAGACACTGCTAATGCACTTTCAAACTTTAAAATTGTGTAATAATTTACCCTGTAAAGATGCTTGTATCAATTTGCTGAAGTACAGTGAATTTAAATTTATCAAAGTTGACACATGACAGTGCACATCTAGCCAAAGCACTTTTGTTGTCTTTTTTAATAATACTGTAGGTGTGTTGGTAAATCCTCTTACCGAGTACATTATTAGTTTTACCAATGTAAATGGCAGGACACAACACACACCAAGTCAGGTAAACCAACTCTGTCAGAACAATTAAGTTTAAACCTACCATTTACTAATCTGGTCCCATAACCTTCCCCCCAAAACTAAATCATTGAAAGAGCATTGGTGATAATGGCCACATTTAAAAGTCTTAGAGAAACCACTGATAAATATCTTACTGGGGTTTTCTAAAATGGTCTTAATATTTGATCAATTTTTGAAAGTAAATGTGGGGGAGGGTTGGTTGAAACACATTTTCAAAGCATCCTCACATTGCAAGATATGCAGGTTCCTGTTAAGTATTCCCACAATGTCTTCGGCATCCAAGGAATAATGCAACGCCATGTTGTTAAAATTATTGGAATTTAGAACAGCGGAAAGTTCATTTTTGTTTCCAGGCATAGGTATCTGTAAACCCTTCTTGATAATAGCACCATGTTTTCCATTTCTTTCCTTTAACACTAGGGTATACATCTCACCAATAAGGTCAATAGGGTATCCATGTTTGAAAAATGTAGTCTTTAGTTTGTCAAATTCAGCAAGACACACTTGGTCATTCGAGGTGAGATGAGAAACACATATAAATTGACTTTTAACCACCTCTTTCTTCTGATGTAATGGGTGTTTACTTTGAAAATGTTAAAAAGTATTAGAGAATGTAGGTTTCCTGTAAATGGAGATTTCCACTTCTCCATTCAACCTTTTCTTGATCTAAATGTCTACAAAATTCATGGAGTTGGGGTTTATGTTGTTTACAGATGTTGTTTTGAGCTGCTTGACAAAATCCTGAAACTGTTCATGGCTATCGGGTCTATATCATGGTGTCGAACTCAAAGTTCGAACGTCATATGGTTAACACCATATCATCGAACTTTTAAAAGTTTGAACGTTTCAATGGAGATCTCCATACAGTGCAGAATGGGAAGATTTTCCTTTTCTGCCCTGTAGTGTGATCTCGTAGTTGGTATATTTAAATAGCGGGGGGTGCATGGGTGCTTCCTCCCCTGCTTAAACTGTTCAGGTAGGTTTTTTCTTTGGTTTATTTTTTTTATTACATTTTTGAACTTTTAAAAGTTTGATTATATGGTGTCGACCATATGACATTCGAATTATGTAATACAGATGCTGGCTACCTGCTCACACAATGAATATGTCAACCAGGTAGCAAAAGTAAGAAGAAAAGTATCTAAAAAGGTCCATTTTGGAAACTGATTCAGCCTCCCATCTCATCAATACTGCATTCAAAAATATGGGGGCACATGCATGGATAATTTTATAGGTGGTAAGAAGCTGTGTATATGTTAGTCAATGGGGCAGTCCTAACCCATTTAGCCTTTTTAGTGCTATACAGTGGTGGGTTCCAAAAGGGGTATTTTGATTTTTGTGATGTCTGAAGGTTGGTAAGGACGGGAACATCATAAAGAAGTGTAGGAAGGAGTTATGTAATGATGAGCATAGCTTTAGTTGTGTCAAGGAGGAAGCTTTCAGCTGTATAAAGCATTCTTCTAATTTGATCTGAATCAATTTCATTTGAGTCTGATTTACAATTCCACTCAGGAATTCTGAACAATGCCAAAGATAATGTGGTGAGGGCAAAAACAAGAATTAGAGACATTTGATATATTACTCTAATTCACTTAAAAAGTTAATAGGAGTAATTGAATTACTTGCATTCCATCAACATGTATTTTTAGAACAGTAAGAAGTATAAAACTCTAATGTCTGGCATTACTGATTGCTTGTAATCTTTAATGTTTTATTGAAATTACCCTATAATCTTATGAGGAAAAGAAAACAAGTACAAGGCAAAATCAGGAATTGTTAAGTGTTATGCTCCCATTATTTGTGATGTTTGTCCTCCAAGTTTTGAGGTAAGATGTAGAACACTATATATATATTTTTTAAGTGAATGGAAGGTAACAAGATGCTGCAAACAGTCAGGTCCATTTTTTTTACATTAAACAAACCTCAAAGATTGCAGCAAATGATACCCACTACATTCTCTAGTGTTGCCTTTTCAGGAAGGAAAAATAAGGAAGTGGATTGATAGCTGCAACCAGTCAGGTCCTCTTCTTCCAAAAGCAGATCTGAATGATTGCAACTATAGAGTGATGTCCATTCCAATCACGTACTAACAGCTTTATTTGTATTTTGATGTAGAGCTTTGCCTGCTGCTTTTAAAAATAAAACAATGAATATGCAGGTTAGCCTTCCATGGCAAGTAGTTTCAAATGTAATTGCCCTCCCTGTCTCCATACTAATAAATCTTTCCATTTCAGAATGCCAGTTCCTCCAGCTCTGAAAGAAGGCCTTTATTATCCCTCTCCATAAAGGTGGAAATAACAAAGACATCCCTAACTTTCGCCTCTCACCATCCTATCCCCTATTTCTAAACTACTTGAAAAGTGTGTCCACCAACAACTCTTACCCTATCTCATCAATAACCAGCTTCTAACCCCCACGCAACATGGCTTTAGACCAGGTCATAGTACCTCCACTTCCCTTCTGTCCTTCCTTAAAATAATCAACAAAGCCCGCAACTCCGAACACCTCAAATCTTCTCTTTTTTTTTACCTCTCTAAGGCCTTTGACACTATTTCCCACAACCTGCTTCTTTCCAAACTCTCTAAACTAAACCTATCATCCTCCTCCATCCACTGGCTCTCAAGCTACCTCACAAACAGGCAACAAGCAATTAAATGGAAAAGAGCTACCTCACCCTTTCTCAATACTTCCACAGGCATCTCCCAAGGTTCCATTCTAGGCCCCCTATTATTCAATATATTCATAAATGATTTCTACCATGCTATCCCAAAATCCAGACTTATTCAATATGCCAATGATTCCACTATAATCTGTTCCTCCCCCCTTCAATTACAACTCTCAATAATCTAACACAAGCCGCCTTCTCCTCTACTGAACAGTGGATGCTAGACAATCATCTTGCCCTGAATGCATCCAAAACCAAACTTGTGCTATTCAACACCTCTAAAACCACTTCTCTAGACAAACAACCCTTCATAATTACCAGCAAAAATACCCCCCCCCAAGAAATTGTCTCTGACACAAAACTGTTAGGAGTTATTATCTACGACCAACTAAAACTCGACAAGCATATACAAGCAAACATCAAAAAACCCCATAAAAAACTATTTTTATTTATTTATTTTTTTTATTTTACATTTGTTGACCGGGTTAGTCTGGCTGGATACATGTCCATTTTCAGCAGAGGCCCGAGGAGAAAAGCTCCACTATATACTAGAAAATAATAATGATAAAAATAAACAAAAATAGCACAATAAGATAGAAATTATAAGCATGTAAAGAACTATTCCCAAGTAGCATAGTAACAGTGCAAAAGTAATATATCAAAACTAAACAGAGTGAGGATTTCCATTTCAAAATCTTTGCAAGAGTAATTAAAGAAGAAATAAAGCAGTAACTCACACAAGACTCTATTCAACTATTTACAGTAATAAAAATTTTGATAAACATTTTGTGTCAGGGCACTAGTTTTAAGAAACAGACTTCATCAGCTGGGTGATTTAGATACAAGGTGAGATGATAGGTTGCAGTAATATAAAGAGAAGTAAAATTATAGGAAAAGTAATATCCAAGTGGATGGTAGGTGAACTACAGAGGAGGGGTAATGGTAGTGATAGGGACATGTGGAAGAGTAATGGAAAGAGCTGAAAAGAGAGATGGAAGCTGAGGTCAGTCAGGATTCGAGCAAGGGCATAGCCAGTGAGTTTTAAAATAGTTTCTTGTTGTTTTTTGAAAAGTTGTGATGAGCCTAGAGTGGTCAGTTCTATGGGAAGTTTGTTCCAGTATGAGCCAATGGTATTTGTAAACAAGGAGACCCCAGCTTTATTGTGTGTTTTGAGGGTGGCCACTAGTAATTTGTTAGCTGAGCGAAGGGAAGTAAGATTCCTGTAAGGGACAACAGGTTTATTTAGTATGGGTGTATTAGAAGGGTAATGGAGAATTTTATAGGTACGAACTAATTAATGTAGAAGAATGAGATTTTGAAGTTCAAGCCAGTCAAACTTTTTGAGGTTAACACAATGATGTGTGAGAAATGGGGAACCTGTGGCAAACCTGGCAATGCTGAGGTAGGCTGTGGCAAGTTTATGAAGGTTAGATTTTGAAAGGTTTATAAAAGATGGGGAGGCATATAATAATGTAGAGATAAGATGAGTTTGGGCTAAAGACACCCTGGTGGTTGCTGTTAGAAAGGGCACCTATCTTTTTATTAACAACTTTGATAGTTAGGTCAATGTGATAATCAAAGTTTAGTTGATTATCTATTGTAACACCTAGTAGTTTAGCGGAACTATCAGGTGTAATGATAGTGCCATTGTCAGACACAATAGAAAAGGAAAGAGGGGGCAGATTTAAGGGTTGGAGAGAAAAGTAATAATTTAGTTTTTTTTGGGATTAAGGAGGAGACAGATATCTTGGAACCATTTTTCTGCTGCTGTAAAGACTTTTTGGGTGGAAGAATGAAGTTCAGCTGGAGATACAGCAGAACAGATGAGAGTTGAATTGTCTGCATATTGAATACATGAGGGTGTTGGGAGTGAAATAGGTTATTTATAAATATGGAGAAGAGAAGGGGTCCTAAGGTGGATCCTTGTGGGACACCAACAGTGATCGGGAGAGGAGAGATGGCTGTCCCAAAGGACTGCTTGTTGTCTATCTTTCAGATAAGAGTCAAACCGGTGCAATGCCGAAGGTTCAAGTGAGAGAGATTTCAAAGTGTCTAGCAAAAGTTGATGGTTGACCATATCAAAGGCTTTAGGGAGGTCAAGAAACAAAGCAGAAGAGTATAGGTTGTTATTGCGATTTTTGTTGATAGTGTCTGTGAAGGAGAGAAGAGCAGTGGAAGTGCTATGGAAAGGTCTAAAGCCATGTTGGGAGTCTGAAAGTAGGCTATTATGTAAAAGATGATGTAAAAGTTGATGTATACAACGCTCCATGATTTTAGATAGTGGTGATAATAAGGCTATGGGACGGAGAGAAGAGCAGTGGAAGTGCTATGGAAAGGTCTAAAGCCATGTTGGGAGTCTGAAAGTAGGCTATTATGTAAAAGATGATGTAAAAGTTGTTGGTGTATACAACGCTCCATGATTTTAGATAGTGGTGATAATAAGGCTATAGGACGGAAATTAGAAAGTTCATTAGAGTTTCCTCCTTTATGCAGAGTAATGATATGGGAGACTTTCCAGAGGGAAGGGATAGTAGATTTGGTTATTGTTCTGTTAATTAAAATGGAGACTGGTTATGCTAGTTCTGCTGATGCTAGCTGCAGATATTCAGCTGGTAGTTGGTCAGCTGAAGGAGTGCATGGTTTAAGTTTTGAGAGTAACTTTTGTATATAGGTTGTGGAGACTGTACTGAATGTTAGAGTGGGGGTGTTATTTTGAGGGGAGGTGTTTTTAAGGGAAGTGTGGGGAGTCATGTTCTTTGAAAGAGAGGTGACTGTTTCAGTGAAGAAGTTGTTGAATGTATTGGCTATTAAGTCGGGTGGGGTCTGTGCTAAGTTAGCTGGAGTAGGTGTTTTGGTATTTCCTGGATGGAGCAGTTTATTGATTCCTAACCAGAATTTTTGGGGGTTATGATTTTGATTTTCTTGATATTGAGGGTAATAATTCTTTTTATCAAGATGGGTAAGTTTTTTTGTGGTATTTCTAAGGTGTTTAAAGTTTTGATGGTCAGTTGGGTTTTTAATAGTTCTCCATTTTGTCCATAGTTCATTCCTTAATAGCATTGTTTGCTTGGTTTATTTAGAAAGCCAAGGGGCAGCTTTGGATCCTGTTCTAATTAAGCGTGAGGGGGCTTGATGCTCAAGAATTTGGAGGAATGTGTTGTTGAAATGGGCCACTGCTTCCTCCAGTGGAAGGTGTTTTAGAGCTGACCAGTTACATTGTTTGAGTTCATTGAGGAAAATAGGAAGGTTAAAGTTTTTTTTGTTACGTATAGTATGATAGCTGGCCTGATTGAGATTATTTGTTTGTTTAGTGATATAGGTGAGAAGGTGGTCGCGGATATTGTCAGGGAATATACCAGTTTTATAAGAGAGAGGATTATTGTTGACCAATATCCAGTCTCAGATGGCTTGTTTATTGGTAGATTTGTGAATCCTAGTTGGGGAGTTTATTGTTTGTTGAAAATTAAAGAGGTTGAGGGGATAGGTGGGTTTGGGTGATATGCAGGAATTCCAATCAATACTGAAGTCTCCTAACAGTATGGTTTCCTGAGGAAAGCTGCAGGAGAGCCAGCTGAGAATTTTTTCAAGAGTATCCAAGTTGTTGCCAGGAGGGATATAGGAAGATATTATATATATGGCTTTTCTTTTATTTACTTGGAATTTGCTACAGAGTATTTCAGCATTGGCAGGGGGGAGGTAAGGAGTCAATAGAGGACACCTGTAGTTCAGATTTATACAGTAAAGCAACTCCACCACCCTTTTTGTTTAGACGATCCCGCCTTAAAATGCTATAGCCAGGGGGAGTAATTTCGTTGTCTTTGGTACCTGGTTTAAGCCAGGTTTCAGTAAGACAGAGAATATCAAATGAGTAGAGGTCAATTAAAGCATGGAGTTGTGTAATTTTATTGTTAATGCTACGAATATTTAGGTGTGCTATTGAAAGGGAGTTAGAAGAGAAAGGTGAACTCAAATTGTTAGTAGTTTGGTTTGAGAGGGTGTGGAGGAGGGAATTATTTGGGCCAGGGTTGGGGTGAATGTCTCCGTGTAACAGTAAGAGTGTTTGAGGGAGAGGAAATATTTTAGTTTTTAGAGGGTATTAGGTAGAACTTTCTAGTTGTGTGATACTTGTTATGGAGTACTCTGTGATAGTGTGTGGGAAGGTAAGGGCAGGATGACAGGAGGTTAATGTAGGTTTGTTCAGGTAGGGGAAGGACACAGCTAGTGTGTTTAGCTAAGCTAGGAGATCTGCTGAGGGTGTAGTACTCATAGGAAGTAAGGGTATAGTATAAAAGAAGGATGTTAAGTAGCAGGAGTAGATAAAGTAGTTTAAAAGGCAAGGGCATGTTGAGATTGGTGAGCTTGACAAGGTTGGAGATTAGTATTAGGAAGGTAGGGAATGGGGTGTGGCAGTCAGATAGGAGTGGAGAGTTTTAAGTGTGAACGAGGCAGGAAATTAGGATGTGAGAAAATTGGGGGTGTGGCTAAGCAAGTATAAGATTAGGGGTACTGGGAGTGGGTGAGATTTTGGGGTAGAGGAGTGGAGTGAGCCCGAAGGGCGAACGGAGCGGGGCACAGCAAAGAAAGGAAAAAGCAGTGAGAAAAAACAATCAGTAAGGTAGAAGGCAAAAACAGAAATTAGTAAGGTAGAAGGCAAATGTGTGTGTGAGGAAGGGGGAATTATAAAAAGAGAGAAGGGAGGCCAGAGTGGGTAATGGTTAAGCTAGGAGTAGAGCAGGTGGAGAGGAGGGTTTGATAGAGGGTTTATAAGGACTGTGGAGAGTAGGGTGTAAGGTTAAAAAGGACTAGGGAAGGAAAAAAAAAAGAAAGGAGACAAGTGCGACAAGCACTTAGGTGTAGAGTATGAGGTGGGGAGGGTGGCAGACAGGAGAATTAGAGGAGGGTAAAGACTGCCATCTAGTGGTCAAAGTCTGAAAGTACCAAGCAAGGATAATGTAGTGGATACCAATAAAAGAAAAAGTAATGGAGAAGGAAGGAGGATTAGCGTGGTTGGAGAATAGAGGTGGCACAATGTCTTTGAGACAGGCGGGGAGAGCAACTGTAGTAGACAGGGAGGGCTATGGCTGTTGGCAGATTTGGCAGTTAAACTACTACACCTAGGATGTGTAGTGGACAATTATATACGTAAAGGTTAGAAATGAAAAATACAATTTACTTAGTGACATACAATCTTAGGCTTTTAGTCCAAGGGCACTTAGATACTCCAGGTGAGGTGAATACCCAGGCGGGTATAGGTAGGTGGATATTGCTGATCTATTGAGTCTGATAGGACACAGCCAGGAGTAGATAAAGTGAGTATGGTAGGTTTGAACAGCTAGAGAGAAATAGAAATAAATGAAGGAGTAGGTTAATATAGCACAGGGTAAAAAAAGAAGTTATGTTCTTACCATAACGTTCCATGTGGAGTGTTCATCTCGCCTTTGTTCTTACACATGGGTGTCGGAGCCAATCCTCGGCTCTGAGTCGGCCGCTTAGCAAAGCTTTGCATCCAGAAGAAGCTCGAGACCAACCTACCTCCCACAATTCCCTCTGCCTTTACCTCAGATCTAGTTTGCAAAAAACAACACCAGATCCAGCAACAACAATGTAAATATCCAAAGAATACATATGTATACACAAGGAGCGTAAATAACTCAAGCCAGTAGTACAACAGAGAGACTACTAGTGGGAGACAAACAGACCAGACATCTAAACTGAATGTTCTTCCTGACCTGAGGGTGGGAGGGTGGGGATGTAAGAACAAAGGCGAGATGAACACTCCACATGGAATGTTATGGTAAGAACATAACTTCTTTATGTGAGAGTGTTCAATCTCACCGTTTGTTCTTACACATGGGTAGCGTCCCTAGCCCCATGACCCTGAGAGACTCACGGAAGAACGTTCCTGAGCACAGTGGAACCAAAAGTTGCTCTGTCCCTGGAAATCCTATCCACTTTATAATGAGTGATGAACGTATGTGGTTTAGACCAAGTGGCGGCTGCACAAATAGTGTCCAAAGGCAGGCGAGCCGCATGAGCCAAAGATGTAGAAACTGATCTAGTAGAATGTCCTTTTGGTTTGGTGGGCAAACTCTGACTAGAAGCAGCATAAACAAAGGTAATACAATCAGTTAGCCATTTGGAGAGAGTACGCTTCGTCACTGCCATGCCCTTTTTGTTGTCCGCAAAGGCTATAAATAGTTGGTTTGCTTTCCTATGGTCTTTAGTTCTGTCTAGGTAGAATCTGAGTTGTCTATGAACATCCAACTTGTGCAACATATATTCCAGCTTATTGGAATGATTTTTGAAAAATGTGGGAAGCTCAATGGATTGATTAATGTTGTTAACTGAACAAACCTTAGGGAGGAAAGAAGGGTTGGTGCGTAAAGATACCCTGTCCTGGTGAAAAATTAAATATGGCTGTTTAATGGAGAGAGCTTGAAGTTCCGATATTCGTCTGGCTGAGGTGATAGCTACTAGGAAGAGAGTTTTCCAGGACAAGAACTTTAAGGAACAGGAAGAAGCTGGTTCAAAGGGTGGTAACATTAGTTGGGATAACAGGAGATTTAGATTCCAAGGAGCTGTAGGAAACCTAATCACTGGTCTAAGATGAAAAAAGCCTTTCAAAAAAGCTTTACAAAGCCTATGAGCCATAATGGGCGCTCCATTCTCTCCTACATGAAAGTTAGAAATAGCAGCCAACTGAACTCTCAAGGTGGCAGTAGAGGCTCCTTGGTGAAACAGCATGGATAGGAACTCTAAAACCTTGTTTAGCAGGGCTATTAAGGGATCTAAATGCTGTACAGTCGCCCAGTAGACAAAATGTTTCCACTTACTGGTGTAAATTTTAGTAGTGGAAGCCTTATGAGAGGCTACTAGAATGTCTTGAACTGCCGGAGAGAGATCAGACCTGGCTAAGAAGGGAAACGGAGCAGCCAAGCTGCTAACCTGAGGGACAGGAGCGACGGGTGGGGAGTTCCTGACGAATGAGTCAGTAGGTCTGGCACCGGGTCCAGAATCCAGGGCTCCCGTATTTGGTGTGCTTGAAGAAAGGGAAACCAAATCTGATGAGGCCAGAATGGGGCAATGAGAATTATAGTCCTTTCTAGATCCTTGGCTTTCTGGAGAAATCTCGGTATCAGAGGTATAGGGGGAAAAGCGTACAGGAGACCCGGGGGCCAATCGTGAATCAGAGCATCCATGGAGACATCCCCTGGAGGGGGTAACAGGGCAAAGTAGCTTCTGCATTTGGTGTTCTTTGGAGATGCAAACAGATCGCAGCAAGGCTGGCCCCACTTGCGGAATATCCTTTCCGCTATCATCTGGTTGAGGGACCACTTGTGAGGTAACAGGATGGCTCTGCTCAACCTGTCTGCTATAACGTTGGATAACCCCGGGATGTGCATTGCTATCAGAAAGCGACCCGTGGACTCTGCCCATTGCCAAATTCTCTTGGCCTCTCTGCACAACTGGTAAGACTTGGTTCCTCCTTGTTTATGTACCAAACTACGGACATGTTGTCCGTTTGAACTGCAATGGTCCCTAGAGGTAGAAGGGGAGAAAAATGTTGCAATGCTAGAAACACTGCCCTCATCTCCAGGACATTGATGTGCAGGTTGTACTCTAAACCGGTCCATTCGCCTTGGACTGTCTGTCCCTGAAAGATGCCCCCCACCCTATCAGGGAAGCGTCCATGGTCACTGTGACTGTTGGTGTGGGTAACACAAACGGCTGTCCGCGGATGAGATTGTGATTCTGTAACCACCAAGACAGGTGTGCTTTGCAGGTGTTCGTAATGTGAATTTCATGTGTCAGTGGTAACTGTTGGAACGACCATTGTGCGAACAGCAGCTATTGGAGAACTCTCATGTATAGTCTTCCCATGGGAACTGCAATGAGGGAAGCTGACATGAGTCCCAAGACTTTCAGGACTAGTTTGGCTGGGGATTTCTTGGACAATAGAAGGAGAGATATGTGTTTTTGTAGGGAAGCTATTCTTTCGGAGGGAAGTCTTAGAATCGAAGAATGGGTATCTAAATTTGCCCCTATAAATGAAATATGCTGCAATGGCTGTAACGCAGATTTTTCAAAATTTATTGAAATCCCTAGCTGAACACAAAGGCTGAGTGTTTAGTCCCTGGCCTGTATCAGTCAACGCTCGGTGGTGGCAGTAAGGAGCCAGTCGTCCAGATACGGAAACACCCGGAATCCTAGGCGTCTCAAGTGAGACGCTACCACTGCCATGCATTTGGTGAAAACCCTGGGGGCTGAGGTTAGACCAAAGGACAGGGCCCGAAACTGAAAGTGGCTGGCTCCCAGCCGGAAGCGCAGGTGATCTCTGGACACTCTGGCCATTTTGATGTGGTAGTATGCGTCCTTGAGATCTATTGAGCACATCCAGTCGTCCTTCTGTAAAAATGGAAGGATCGATTGAAGCGTGACCATCTGGAACTTTTCTTTCTTCACATAGATATTGAGATTGCTTAGGTCCAGAATTGGCCTCCAGTCCCCTGTCTTTTTTGGAACTAAAAAGAACCTTGAGTAAGTTCCGGATCCTCTTTGGTCCACCGGGACTGGTTGGATGACTCTTTTTTCTAGCAGTTTTGATATTTCTATGGCTGCAGGTTCTCGCAGATGGGGCGGTACATCTGGGAATCTTTTCTGTGGTAATGGGGGAAATAGAAAGGGATTTTGTAACCTCTGGTAATAATGCTTTTTACCCATTTGTCTGAAGTAAGGTTTTGCCAGGCCTGAGGGTATAAAGCTAAGCAGCCCCCGACTGCCTCCAGAGCAGGACAGTCGGGCCTCCTTTCAGGAGTGCTGAAAAGGCTTCCCAGGGATGGTATCCCTGTCGCCTTGGTTCTGCGGACCCCCTCTGCCACCAGGGCGGCATCTTCCACTTCTGCCCCCCCTGCCTCTGGAGGGGGCATCACCCTGTGTGCTTGGAAAAGAACGCTGGGGTTTACGAAACCACATTTTCCCACCTCGTTGCCCTTTGGGGTATGGTCTGGATGGGGTGGAACAACGGACTCCGACAGCAGACAGAGTCTTTCCCTCTTGCTCACACCGGGTCAGGGTCTCCTTTACTTTGGGGCCAAAGAGAGTGGCACCATCAAAGGGGGCGTTAGTAAAGGAAGACTTGAAGGCTTCCGCAAAGGAGCACAGGTGCATCCAGGATTGTCTACGAAGAGCAATCGCTGAAGCCGCAGCCATACTCGACCCTTCGGCTGCATACGAGATGAGCCTCATGGACAAGTTCACAATAGATGTAAGGGTATTGAGCTGTGCTGTAACCTTATCTGAGACAGCAGCATCTGTAGTACCCTGGAGGGTATCTCCCAACTCTTTGACTAGATCCCTCTGTAATCGTGTGAAATGTATCAAATAGTTCAGCGATCGCATGGAGAAAGTCGCTGAACTGAAAATGCGTTTCCCATATCTGTCCATGGTCCTAAAATCTCTTTTAGGAGGATGGACACATGAGGAAGAGTCAGACATCTCCTTTTTCGTGGCAGCTGCCACCACCATAGCGTCCACTGGAACTCCCTTAGTGAGGTATGACTTATCCTGAGGGGCCGTTATATATTTATTAGGCTTCCTGGGAACTGGCTCCACTGTGTCAGGTGCCTCCCACGCCCTTCGAGCAATTAAATCCATTAACTCGTCGAAGGGCGGAGTGACCCAGGAGAAAGAAGGGCGAGCACCAAATGCCTTCAGCAAAACCAACTCATCCTCAGAAGGGGGTAGGGCTTGCCAATCACCTCTCTGTTTCAGGATCTCCAGGATGTCAGAAAAGGAGACATCCTCTGAGGGTGATTTTGGGGACCCTTCTGACTCATCTAAGTCAGTGTCTGATGTTAAGGACTCTTGTGGAGAATCCAAGTGCCTCCTCTTGCACAATCTTTTCCTCGGGACGTCATCGGGGGGGGGCATCCGATGAAGCCTCCGAGGAAGAAGGGGCTCCCTCTGGGAGTGGCTGAGACACTGGTGCTCGACGCTTTTGTGTAGTCGTAGGTGCAGAAGAGGACAATGGGCCTTTATGGGAGGGAGAAGTTGCTTCTGCTGAAGTAGTTATCTGAGAAGACAATACCTTTCTCATAAGGTCAAAGGCCCCTGGACCCCAAGCCGAGGAATCCCCCGGTTCCGAAGAACACGGAGGTATGTCCGATGCGGAAGCCAAGGGCACCGACCCCGAGGACGGAGCTGAGGTTATCCGTGCCGAGGCGCCGAGAGGGAGAGTCGGCACAGAAACATCGGTTTGACTCTCGGTCCCGGAACCAAGGATAGATCGACGGCGAGTCCGGTAGTGGTTCAGACAGAGTCGAGGTCAACGGTGCCGACAGAGAAAGAGAAGGTTCCAGCACCATGGGCTCCACTATCACCAGATCAACGTCTCCCGGCTCCGAGGGCTGAGTAGGCCTCGGAGGAGGATCAGATGGAGATAAAGGAAGGCCTTCGAGTCTCGACACTAACTGAGAGGAGACTGCAATGAGTTTGGACAGGGCCGTGTTTTCCATTAGCTTCTGCACCACACGATCTACGTCGGTGTCGGAGAGAGGCCTGGAAGATCGCGTCGAAGGAATCGAGGACAGTGCCAACCTCAAAAGAGCAGGAGGTGGAAGCTCCGTCACCGGTTCCAAGACTCGAGGCTCGGTGACAGACAGCAGCTCGACACTCGGCCCCGAAGTCTGTGGAACCGGTGAACGAACTTTAAAAGAGGAACTTGGAGCCGATGACATGGGCTCCGAAGTCCTCGACTCCTTTGAGGATTTAGAAGTCTGGTCTGACTTGTCTAAAGCCTCTTGGAAGGCAGGCTTCAAAAGACCTCTGTCCATAAGCTTCCTGCGCCTATCTGTCATGACCCTTCTACTAAAGGAATGACATATGGAACAGTCTTCCTGAAGATGGAGAGGGCCAAGACAGTAGACACAGGAGCTATGGTTGTCGGTGACGGACATCTTCTGCCCACACTGACATCTCTTAAATCCTGATTTAACTTTCTCTGACATTCTGTAAGAAAGGTAAGTAAGTAAAGTATTGTAGATTGTCAACAAACACTGTCAAATTAGTGAGAAGTCACAGCAGTAATATATCAAGTACCCAAATCCGAGTTTAGTAGGTGTGGTAGGCCTTAGGTAAACCTAAACTAAATATATATGTAAAAATACACTATATATAGCCGAAAGGAAGACCAGACCATACACACACACACACACACACACACACACACACACACACACACACACACACACACACTAAATAAAGTCTATAATTCTAAAAGTTTTCAAGAAGAAAATCTTTGAAAAACTTTAGCTTATCTGTCCCAGTTGGCTCAGAGCTCCTCAGAACGATGCGATCGGTTGCAGCGGCAAACTAGATCTGAGGTAAAGGCAGAGGGAATTGTGGGAGGTATGTTGGTCTCGAGCTTCTTCTGGATGCAAAGCTTTGCTAAGCGGCCGACTCGGAGCCGAGGATCGGCTCCGACACCCATGTGTAAGAACAAACGGCGAGATTGAACACTCTCACATCAAGGGATACATTTCATTAGCAGTACAGACGTAGTAGAACAAAAACAAAACACTTGGTCAGATATCATTCATCAGCATTAGGAATAGATATAAACATGTAATATGTCAGACATCTATTGATTAAAGAAAGCATCAATAACCAGATCAACAGCAGGCTAAGAAATCACAATGAAAGTCCTAAAGCCTAGGAGCAGTTCCATCAATTACATATCAACTCAAAATATCTATCCCACAGCTACAATACTCTGATATGTCAATAAGATAAAAGGCACTGTAAAGTATTACATATAACTTTGGAGCAGAGCCTGTGAATTAGAGTAGACCAAAAATGCAATTACAACACAGTAGCCACATTCATAGTACAGATAACCAAACAATACAGTTCCTATTCAATAGCTTCAGTCAACTCATAACAAGTGGAAATTAAGTCAACAGTGAGGTCCATTTAAAAAGCTAGGTATGCTCTACCGCCATAGTTGCTTTATCTCTCCCACCACCAGGATTACACTAGCCAATACATATATTATCCCACCCCTTTTATACGGTGTGCCTATCCTAGCTAGCCTTCATTCTTCCCTTACTTCAAAACTCTCATCCTGTTATAACAAGATATGAAAATTTGCTGCTGGTCATAGAGCCTCCTCCCACCACTGTAATTCCCTTCACTAACTAAGTTGGCTAGAGCTACCTAACCTCCTCACCTATACCCAGCTTATCCAAGCACACAAACTCATTCACATCCCATCTCTCTGCCCCTCCCTAGCACACATCTTTGAAATGTACAAACCAGATAGATCACTAAGATCTAATTGCCAAAAACTAATTAAATTGCATAAACCTTCATGTCCAGCTGGGAATCACCTGGTGTCCTTCTCTCTAGTATGCCTCTGGAATTCCCCCCTCCCTCTATCCGCACCATCAACAGTCTTTCCTTATTCAAAACCTCACTCAACTTTCACCTTACTTCTGAATGGATATGCTCTTGCTCTCATCCAACCTAAATTCAGACTATTCTGACCTCTTAATTCTTCCAAACTCATTTCTTGCCAGTCACTACCTACTATAGTACTCCTTCCTCTGTGATGTTATTTACCTACAACTGAAAGATCCCCCCACCACAATTTCCAAAAAAATGTGACTTGTTGAATAATTTATTTGGAATGTACATCTTTTTCTTTTCTGTATTATGTAACATTTACTTGAAAAATGGATACGTATATACATGATCTGCTTTTGTAGTTGGCTGTACTATGTACTACTGTTGATTTTATACTTCCTTCCTATGTATTTTTTTTCCGGTGCTTTTCTCCCCAGGACTCCATTGAAAATGGGTTCCTTGTAGCCCAATGGACTATCCTGGAAAACAAATGGCAAATAAATAAATAAATAAATAAATAAATAAATAAATAAAATAAAGATACCTGTGACCACTATTGCTTTACTCAGGCCTACACAATATTGTTGGTTTTATGGTGGCTCCATATGAAAGGCAGAACATGGGATGAATATGGAAACTAAAGGTGTGGGCATTGATTGGCTCTTCAGTCAATGAAGGAAAAAGATACACTGGGAAAGAGAGGAAAACATGAGGCCAGGGTATAGGATAAGTGAAGAAATGGGGGAAGGTTTCATTCAACTAGAAGGCTGACATGGGTGGAGGTAGTCATATGATCACTGGCAAATGAGAAAACAGATAGCATGACAGCACAGGGATGCAAAAGAATAAGTGATAAGCAGGAAACAAGTTAGCAGGAGAGAGTCGGGGTATAGTTTAATAGGGTATAGATCTTCAACAGACCCTATACTGTCAGATCTGATACTGTGGACACCTGCTCAAGGGATCCCAATCTGTTTTGCAACTTAAATAAAACATGTTAGAAGGATAGATGTGCGTCACAGAGAAAACCTCTTCTGTGGAATCATCTTTTGTGCCATCTTTTGCACCAAATAAAGTAAAGTACTTCTCTTACTCTATTCTAAAGTAATTTGGATGAATGGTTGAGAAACCATAAACTTGTTCCTGGTTTAGCATCCATATCCCAAATATATCCAATAAAAACAAAGATTCCCCCAACGCTGTGGTGAACTGTCTCAAAAAGTAAACAGAAACAAAAACAAAGACAGTGAGTTCACCAAATTCGGCTTTTTGAAAAACAATGAGTCCACGAGTGAATAAATTCCAAAATTCAACCTCTCTTTAATAGGCAAATAATAAAATGACAAAGCCAAGTAAAATAAGAGTCCCTTAAAATTCATACAATAAGCGCTTTTGATAAAAATCTTCCTCAGATCGTGATCTAAAAGTGGGACTAACATTCATTTTTAAAAGATGTTCCTCTATATTACTAACCAATCCGTACACATAACAAGTAACTTTCAGCCAATCCATAATAGTATTCCTCTACCTCATTTGCATATACAAGATCAAGTACTTCCATTTCCTGCCTTTTTCATTGCAACTCATAGTATGCAAATAAGGTGCATACTCATCCAATCAAGAATGTGGAAAAATACATATGCTGGTGATTGGCGATGGCTCATCTGTCTTGCTTACTCGCAACCATAGCTTAGAGCCTCTTTCCTTAATATGAATGCCTCTATATAACAGAATGTTTGAAAACTTTTAAAACAAAATATACAGAGAGAACAGCTTGAAAGTTATCCATTATATTAAACTCATAAGTGTGCATGAAGCCGAATGCTTCGGTTTACATATTTTCAGGCATATATCGGTAGTCTACATCGTAGGCTTTATCTACAAAGCAAGATATCAAGCCTATAGAGCTGGAAATAACCAAAAGTAGATATATCCATTTTTTATATATTATATATTTACATCGACCAACATGATATCTAGTCCAGTTCATTGGTGTACATGAAGCCGATCGCTTCGGTTTGCATAAGAAAGCAACCTGTCTTCACTGTCTCAGAGATCTACGATTTCGTAGTCTAAAAAATATGTCTTTAGATCATGCATGATAGCATTATTAATGAAAGTAGCACAACTCGATGTTTGGAAACACCATCGATGGCTTAAACCAATTTATCCAGGTAATCAAGTTACCGTATTGTTGTATAATTTAAAATAAGTGACATATAGACACATATCAGGATGGATCAGATTGTCTTTGCTGTTCTGAAGATCTAGTAGTGTATAAGGGTACATTCTTAAGTCATGCTCAATAGTATTATTCATGAAAATGACACGCTTGAGTAAATAAGAGGATTTAGCATATAAGTAGTGAGTGGCATAGGGGATGTGCAGCCCCGACATGGGAGGTTGCCCCCCTGCTTAAATGTATGCTAGTTTTATGTGTTATTTTTTGTTTTTGTGCATTTATGTAGGGGGAGGGTTGGGTATTCTTTTTGGTCTTTTTTTTTCAATATTTAGAATGTCGGTGTTATGGTTTTTGATTTTTCTGCACTTTCACTCTTATGGATTTGAGATACTGAAATTCGACACTTCAGTATCTCGAGGTTTCAAAGAGAAACCAACACCCATTACATCAGAAGAAAGGGGTGGTTAAAAGTAAATTTATACATTTCTCATCTCATCTCGAATGACCAAGTGTGCCTTGCTGAATTTGATAAATTAAAGACTATTTTTTTCAAATGTGGGCACCCTACTGACATTACTGGTGAGATGTACACCCTAGTGTTACAGGAAAGAAATGGAAAATATGGTAGTATTTTCAAGAAGGTCTTATAGATTCCTATTCCTGGAAACAAAAATGAACTTTCCCCTTTTCTAAATTCCAATCATTTTAACATGGTGTTACATTATTCCTTGGATGCCCAAGACATCAAGGGAATACTTAATAGGAACTGACATATTTTGCAATGTGATGATGCTTTGAAAACTTGTTTCAACCAACCCCCCCTCCCACACACACACATTTACTTTCAAAAATTGATTAAATATTAAGAACATTTAGAAAAAACCCAAGAAGATATTCACGAATGGGTTATCCAATATTTGGGTGTAAGGTTATGGGACCAGATTAGTAAATGGCAGTCAGTGGTTGATTTAATTGTTGTTGTGACAAAGTTGTTTACCTGGCTTGGTGTGTGTCATGTCCTGCCTTTTACATCTGTAAAACTAATAATGCACTCCATAAGAGGATTTACCAACACACCTACAATATTATTAAAAAAAGACACAAAAGTGCTTTGGCATGTGTTAATTTTGAAAACTTTACATTCACTGTGCTTGACCAAAGTGATGCAAGTCTAGCACAGGGGACTGGAAAAAACATCTGTTATACTGGGAGATGATCTGGCAGTTCTGGTTGGATGCCACAAATTGCCCGGCCTCAACAATGTCATTTCTATTTCCAGTGAACTTGAAAATGGGGCATCTAAACTATAAAACTGTATTTTCACTATTTTTAAGTTTGAACACACATTAGTAATATCTTTGTTTACAATCTGTTTATGTTTTATGCATATTGGAAGGCTTTTTATTTGACTCATTTGTTATTGGCCAACCAAGCTGCAATTTAGTTAGTGAGTGGTGTGTTTATTGGGGGTGTGTCCTGAATTTACTTTGTATTTGTTGGTTGCATTGGTCTAGTTATTCAGTGGTTCTGATGATGTCTCTATTGACAAAAGCTCTCAACCATGGTTTTTAACTGTTATCTTATATTAAAGTTTCCTGGTTTGAGTTTTGTGCTACCTAATAATTTGCTTTATAAATCAGAAGAACGCTTTATACAGCCAAAAACTTTCTCAGCAACACAACTAAAGCTATGCTTGTCCTTACATATATCCTCCCCACACTTCTTTACGGTGCTCCCATCCTTACCAATCTTCAGACATCACAAAAATCAAAACTTGAAACAATGCTATATCAAACTTACTAAATTTGCAGCAAATACCTCTTTCAGAACCCACCACTGTGTAGCATTAAAAAGGCTAAATGGGTTAGGACTACCCCATTGATTAACATATACATAGCTTCTTACCACCTATAAAATTACTCAGCATCCATTCTACAGAACTAAGTTGCCAGTCCGCTATCACAATCAGATGGCCAAAAACTACTGTTTGTCCACAAACCTATCAAGTCCGCTGGGCATTGTCATTACTCATACCATGTTGCTAAGGCCTGGAACTCCTTACCTGTATCTGTCATGTCAATATCCTCCCTCCCATCCTTCAAAAACCCTCTGAAAGACTTTTGAACCAAAATCTGGCTCTGTTCTCATTCAACACCAAGACAAACTGTATCTCTAAGAGGGAAAAACTACCTATTTATTCCATATATCTCTTTACTTTCTCTTCTTCAGTCACTTCCTTATTTCTGTCAGTTTGTCTCTCCTGTTTTTTTTTTTCTAAATAGGTTCATAGGTTCATAAGGAGGTAATAAGCTATTGGCCCTAGGGCCTATATAAGCCTAGCCAAGAAGGCACCCTGGCTTTAACCACCCAAGAAAATTATTTTCCTGTGCCACTGTCGAGCAGGGCCACAGAAGTGATCCCCGGGGTGAATTTCCTATTTCCCATCCAATCATCAAGATTTTTCTTGAAGAGTGCTAATGAGGAGCTTTGTTTGATATAGACAGGTGGTTTGTTCCAGAGTATGGGAAGTCTCTGGGACAGAAATCTAATGCTCCAGCATGTTCTGTTTATTGTGGTGACAAGGTTTAGGTCCCTAGAGCGTGTAGCTCAGAGGGATTGGGATTTCTTTAGGTGGAGCATGTCCAACAGCTCTGGTTTTGACATAGCTTTATATGTTAGGCAGAGATCGCCTCTGAGTAGGCAATATGCTATGGAGTAAAGCTGGAGAGTTTTGAGATGGTCTGCATAGGGCATTTGTTTGAGGCCATTAATCTTCTTTGTGAGGTATTTCTGCAGTCTTTCCAGTTGTTGTAGATGCCTTGTGAGGTACATACCAAAAGGGACATTGTACTCTATAATAGGTCTAATGAGTGACGAGTAGAGGGGAACAATGACCACTTTTTTCCTGGATGAGAAACCTTTTGTGATGAGGTGTGCCACATAGAATGATTTCTTGACTACTGTGGCAATGTAATTATCAAAGGAGAGGCTACTGTCCACCTGTGTCCCAAGGTCTCACCACACTTTCGGTGTTAAGTTTACTACCGCCTATGTGGTAATTCATGGGTACAGAGTTTTTGCCAAAGGGGATAACAATGCACTTTTTGGCATTGAGCTTGAGGCCATGTCTTTGACACCAGGCATCTGTCTCAGTGAGGCCCTTTTGTAGGATGTCCACATTGTTAGGAGTTTTGATTACTCCTCCAAGTTTGCAGTCATCCGCAAACTTCATTAGCCAAAGACCTTCTGTGTTAGCCTGTACTTCAGAAAAGTAGATACCAAACAGGAGAGGACCCAGTGGTTTAAGAGACATGAACTGCCTGTGGTACTCCACTTGTCACTGGTCTGAAGTCGGATTTGGAGTCTACTACTTTCACAGTGTGGGTTCTGTCAGTGAGCCAGTTGGCAACCCATCTTGTGACATAGGGATTTATACCTAATTTAGTGAGTTTATCTATAATTCCAGAGTGAGAGATGGTGTCAAAAGCCTTGGCAAGATCTAGATAGGCTGTGTGAACCACCTTACCCTCATCTACAGCTTTGGTGACTGCTTCAAAGAAGTCTATCAGGTTTAGGAGACATGAACTGCCTTTTACAAACCCGAACTGGGTGGTGTCCAGAGTCTGGAGATTACCAATGTCTTTGTTTATAAGTTCCATGATGATTCTTTCTATGGCCTTGCAGAACAGGCTCGTCAGGCTTATGGAACGGTAGTTACGGGGTCTGTGGTGGCTCCTCCTTTATGGAATGGGATAACCATTGTTGTGCACCATTCAGTGGGCACAAAGCCTGAGATGAGGCTATGATTGAACATGGTACTTAGGTGGGGTGCCAGTTTACTCTGTAGATCATGTAGAATGCAGCCTGGGTTGTTGTCAGGTCCCGTGGATACTGTGTTCTTGGCTTTGGAGAGTGTAGTTTTTACCTGTGCAGTTGTGATTGCTGGAACTTTGCATTCTTCTGGTATAGAGATGGGCCCTTTAGGGGGTGAGAGGGGGTAACGTTAGTACTGAACCTATCTGCCAGGATGTTGGCAATCTCAGTTGGTTCTGTATATTTGGTGCCATTGTGCTATAACTCAGAGCAGATCTGAGTGTTGCCATTGAGATTCTTGACATAGCTATAGAATGCTTTGTGGTTGACTTTAGAATCAATTTCAATTTTGTTTTCATAACTAACTTTGGAGGATTTTATGAGGGATCTCAGCTTCTTATTGAGGCTGACCATGGAGTTCCTCCAATCATGGGATTCTACTCTTTTTTGAAACTGTTTCTTTCTTCTGTTGTAGAGTTTGTTTATGGCAGAGGGCCACCAGATTGGCTTCATTTTTTTTGAGGATAGCATCTTAGTTCTGTTAAGGATAGCATGATCCATGCACTCGTGTAAGTGCTTATAAAGTGCAATTGTGTAGGATTCAGCAGTTGTACCTCTGATGTCCGTCTGCATGGGTGTTGTGAAGTTTACTACTTCTGTCTTAAGAAACGTGAAGTTGGCTTTGGAGACATTTTTTACAATAGTTTCCCTAATGGGGGGTGGGGATGGGATGTGGATGTTTAGGGTGATTAGCTTGTGGTTGGATCTGACCAATGAGGAATTGACCTTTGGTGTGGAACACCGGTCACCCATGTTGGTAATGACCAGGTCTAGGATATTGCTGCCCCTGGTGGGGGTGTGGATAAATTGATCCAAGATGTTTGAATTTATAAATTCCAGAAACCGTTGAGCAAAAGAGTTGGTACATGAGTAGTTTTCCCAGTTAATGGAGGGTAGTTGAAATCACCCATTATTAGGGTGTTGCGTTGTACCCTAATGTTTTCCAGTGTATCTAGAAATGAGGAGTGGGAATCCTGGGGTATGATGGGGGATCTGTAGCAAGCTACAATTTGGATTGTGGTCCTGTCCAGAGTTAGTTGCACTTGGATAATCTCGGATGCATTATGCTGAGCAACTAGCCTGGAGGTGTGGGTATCATTAATAAATATGGACACACCTCCATCTTTAGTGTTTCGGACCAGGTTAGGTGGCCAAAAGGTGTGGTATGAATTATAGCCTGGTAATGCAGGGGTGCTCTTTGGAGCCTTGAACCAGGTCTCTGTCATGCACAGATGTCGATGTTCTCCATTTTTAAGGAGTGCCTAGAGTGAGTGCATTTTGAGGTTTAGACTTCTAGTATTAAGTAGCATTACCCTCAGATTTTGCTTGCTTATACCTGCTATGGTGGTGAATTTGTCATTTGAGCCTTGCCTAAAAAAGGCACTATAGGGGTGGCAAGAGCCTTAGCCAGTATCCGGAATCATAAGGGTGACAGGTGCAGGCCATCTCTGGCAAAGCATTGTGGTCTGTCGATCATGTCATTCCAGGCAGACAGATACTGGACCCCCTACTGAATGACACCAGAAACTTAGCCAATTGTTGAAGTCAATCATTTTGTCCTTGTACTGTGGTATCATCCTGGGTGATGGCAGGATGCTACTCAGGGCTAGGGTCATACCTGCCTGGGCCACAAGATCGGAGAGTTCCTCTACGTCTCTTTTCATATAGTCCAGGGAGGTATGTCTCAGGTCATTCACACCAACATGGACAATGACAGAGTCATATTTGTACTTGTTCTGGAGTGACCTGAGTGCGTGTGTTATGTGGCAGATTCTGGCACCTGACAGTAACTTTCTCCTTGTTTAGCCTGGTGAGTGGAATATCAGTATGCCTCCCAACACCAACCAAAGAAATTCTGGAATACAATAAACTCACTACTATCCCCTGGCAAAATAGAAACTCCTAGCCCAATAGGCTCCCATCCTGACTCACCCTTAAACACTGCTAATGCCTTTAATAACTTCTTCACCTCAACTATACTCAATCTAGCCAACCAGCAAAACCCTGACCCTTCTTTACTAGACACCTCTAACTGTACCCCACCACCATTTCATCTCAAACCTATACCCACATCATATATACTATACCTGCTTCAAAAACGTAAACCTTCCACACAAAATCCCAGCAGAATATCTCCAGCTAGGAGCTAAAGCAGTTGCATATCCAATCTCTTTACTAATTAACAGTACCATAAAAGAAAGTACCATACCTTCACTCGTGAAAATCTCCCACATCATCCCACTCTTCAAAGGTGGGGATTCCTTGGAATACTCAAACCTTTCTCCCATTGCAAAATAATGGAGAAATGTATACATAAACAATTACTCAATCACCTCCTTCAAAATAATCTGCTAGCTAACTGTCAACATGGATTTCGTCCCTACCATAGTGCCACCACAGCCCTACTATCCTTTATTGAATCCATTAATCACAACCGAAACAACAATCTTCCTTCATCAGCCTTCTTTGTAGACCTATCTAAGGCTTTCGACATGGTGAACCATCAACTACTCCTGCACCGCCTTAAATCCATTTCTCTCGATAGTATTGCACTTAACTGGTTTACTTCCTACCTTCACAATAGGAAACAAGCAGTGCTATGGAACAATAATCTTTCAGAACTCCTGCCATCCTCCCTAGGGGTTCCCCAGGGCTCCATCCTAGGACCCTCCTATTTTCCATCTTTATCAATGACCTACACCTTGTCACCCCCCTATCTACTTGTATTCAATATGCTGACGATACTACCATCATTTGTTCTGCCTCCAACCAGGATGACTTACACCTCCTTACCCAAAAAACTTTTTCTACCATAGAGCAATGGTTCTCTAATCACTGTTTACTTCTAAACCCTAAAAACTAAATTGCTTCTCTTCAAACCTACACACCAATCCCCTATTAACTTCTCTCTTACATCAAACAATGGTACCCTTATCTCCCACCAAACTCTTAGGCATAACTATTGACAACCAACTTAAATTTGACTATATCAACTCAACCATAAAACAACTAATAGAAAACTAGGTTCACTGTATAGAATCAAATCCTTCCTCACTTAACTACCATAGCCAGAACGCATCTCATCTCCACACTACTTTATGCTTCTCCTATATATACAAACCTATCCAAATATAACATCAATAAACTTGCATCAGCCTATAATAACATTGCCAGATTTGCCACATCCTCCCCATATAAAACACACCACTGCAAAAACCTCCGCCACCTTGGATGGCTAGAGCTACCTCACCTTATTCTATACTATCAGCTCTCTATAGCCCAGAAAGCCCTTCACCACCCTGGCAACACTCCTATGCTCTCCACCCTTATAAAGCCCTATAGCAAAATTCTAATTCAAACCTCTCAATCAAGGAATTCTGCAGGAGAAGCTATGTTCTCCAACTCAATTGGTAAAAAATGGAACCTACTTCCTCCAAACCTGACATCCCAAACCTCTGTCTCTATATTTAAAACTAATCTAAAACACCACCTAAGCAACCACTGGCTTTGTTCCTGTGACTACCCAAGCTGATCACCCTGGCTGCCATCTCCTACACATATATCTTTCTTTCTTCCAGCTTTATGCTTTTAGTATTACCTATATTACTAATACAAACCCTCTTTATCTTGTAACTTTTCCCTAATCTACTTTACTTGGCCTACTTTTAATATCCTACTTTTTGCAATATTTACCCTATCCAGTCTCTTACTCTATTTACAGTACTATCCCTTTTACCTTCCTCTTTCTATCTCTTTCTAATGTCCCAAGTATTGTGTATGCGTATACATCCTTTCACTGTGTACTTTTTCTCAATGCCAATTCCTAATATTCTGTATCATACTGTCAGTCATGAGTGGAATATGTGTATGTATTTTGATAATATACTGTTAATTATCATGTAGTAGATAGTGGAGCTTTTCTCCTCGGGCCTCCACTGAAAATGGACATGTATCCAGTTGGACCAGCCCGGTTAACAAATGTAAAATAAATAAATAAAATAAATAAATATAGTCATCTATGACTAGAGTGTTGGGTACGTTGTTATGCCTTATGGGCTGTAGTTGAGTGGCACACTGAGTTTGTGGGCAATGTGTCATTTGGGTTGTGTTGGGGGGGTGGAGGTTGGGTGCGTTTCTGCTTTGGAGGGCACTTTCGCTTGGGCAGATTTTTATTGAGAGCCTCCACGAATGTAGGTGTGTGTTTTGTGTTTCTATGTGTGTGTTTTGATGGTGTAGGTTTTGAGGGACTATATGATAAGTGTGGTGTGGTGTGGTGTGGTGTGGTGCAAGTGTTTACCTTCTCCTCTTGACTGTCTAGTCCAATCTTGGGTGAAAAGAGCTTTGCTTCCAATTTGGCTACATAAGTATATAAGCACATCTCTCACAGGTTGTAGTGTTGGGTGGTAGGAGGAGAGGGCTGCCTGTGTAATATACAAGCCTTTTTGTCATTTTGTATTGCAATTCTTGTTTGTATTACACTAACTTACCTTTATTTCTCTATAAACCGACTAAAATTTCTCTAACTATTAAATCATTGTCATATATCTTGTATCTATTCTTAATCAATGTTTTCATATTATGTCTAATTTGGTATAATTATTTAAACTGCAGTTCTGTTTTTGTATTATTTTTAAAGACTGTAAAATTATTGTTCTTAAATGTTTTTTAGTTCTTTGGAGCTCTTCTCCCAGGCCTCGACTGAAACTGGGCTCCTAACCAATCGGACTTTCCCAGTAATCAAATGGCAATAAATAAATAAATAAAACTGAGGAAAGAAATTGAGAGATATGAATGGAAGATTTGTAACAATGATCTTTTGCATATCTATCAGCTGTAAGAAAAAAAGTTATTAAATATGCACAAGCTGCCTTGTCAAAGCTTTTAGTAAGTGTTCCACATTTTATCCATGTGTTCCACTATTATGGGAGATAATATTACACATTTGGGATGTCAGAGTGAGAGCCATGGCCTTTGGTCTTGAGCAACCATTTTTTTTTTATTTTTATTTTTCCTCGCACACAGCTGACCATCAGTGGACCCTTGTGTCTCTTTTCTAATTTTTGGGTCTCCCTACCCCCTCCAGGACTCTCTTGTTCTCAATTCAATTAGGGTTGGTGACAGCAAAGAGACAGAAGTATTCCAGGAACATGCCATTTTGCTACGGTGATTTTTTTTTTTTCTGCCTATTCCCTACTTTTCCTCTGCTTCCCCAACATGCTCATCTGTTATGTCCAATGGGTGGACATACAATGGGGATATGATGAAGTATTGTCTCTCCTCCACATTGACTCAGCCAATTTCCTCCATCCTTTTCCCATTAAGGAGAATACCCCCCCCCCCCCGGATGTCCTTGGCATCCTCCAGAGATAAAATGAGAGCAGCATCTAGGCAAATGACTTCCATCCAAGTTTGTGCAGACAGTGTTGTCATTATTTCTTTAACCTCAGTCATAAACCTCTAAAGTGTGCACATAAGGTAATTAAGCTTATAGTGTGTTTGGGAACAGTGTGGTCATTATTTCTTTAACCCTTCTCACAAACCTCAGTGGTGCAAAGTGAAGGATTATGAAAGGGCAGTACTTTTTGCCTAGGAACAGCAAGTTGAAATTCATTACTGTGACTGTGTGTGTGTGTGTGTGTGTGTGTGTGTGTGTGTGTGTGTGTGTGTGTGTGTGTGTGTGTGTGTGTGTGTGTGTGTGTGTGTGTGTGTGTGTGTGTGTGTGTGTGTGTGTGTGTGTGTGTGTGTCCATTTATGTGTATGACAGCAGCACCTGAAATATATGACTGTGGTCAATTATTCCTTCACTTTCATACCAATATAAATTCAGAGTGACACACAGAAGTCAGAAGTTAATCATCTTTTACGGGGGTTGGAGGGTGGGCAATATTCCCAAATAGAATTTATGTATCCTCACAAACATTTGTCTTCTCAATTCATTATAAACCTCTTTTTTTTTCTCTTTTGAAGATTAAGCTTTTTGTTTAAGGTATCACTGTATTCAAATTTTGGAAACATGCTTTAAAATGCACCTTATGCCATCTATAGCAAAACAGCTTTTGGAGGCCTACTCCACCCCACCCAGACCATCTCCCGTCTTAATTCAGTTATTTAACTACACAGTTATTACTAGTTCATTTCTTTCAGTACACATGACTTTTGGTCAGGCAATCATTGAATAAATGGGGGGGGGTCTTAGGGGTCTTAAAACAAAAAGAAAAATATCTAAAATGTAACCCCAGCTTAATTCAGTTATTTCCCCCCATAGCTATTAAACAGCATTCTTGGCCAGTTATGGTATGTTAAAAGGATGCAGGAAGAAAATGAAGAGACAAAATGTGAGAAAATGAAGAATAAGTATAATGGTTAGTGTGGGGAGGCCAGGATGGGAGAGCACTGGATGATGTTGGGGAGGGCTGTGAGCAATGAAGGGGTGCCATGAAGGCTTAACTAGGACCCCATTTCACCTAAATCCAGTCCTGGATATGGGGTGGTTGTAGTGTAACATTACTGCAACTAAACAACATTCACTGTGAATATTTGTCTGAGGAACAGGACAACTTGATGTGGTATACAGCATGGCAACTACAATTCTGTCTGTGTCTTCTTGAAAGGATGTCAGCAGCAGGCAATAGCATAATTAGACTGCAAGTGTCCGGGGGCCTCTATCTTGAAACTTGTTTGGGGTTGTCCCCCTTCTCCTGTAGCCCTCATATACTCTGCCATCTCAAGGATCCCCTTGAGAGAAGAGCCTGCCCAATAAATTGAGCAACTTATCCACCTCCCTCCATCTTTTGTGCTCCAGCCTGCACTGCTCTCTTCATGTCTTCCATATCCCTATCTCTTTTTTTGGTGTGTATATTGGCGAGGAATAAGAAAAATATTAAAAATGTATTAGGAAGAGGAAAGGATTTTAAAAACCTTTTTGTGAACCGGGCGAGGAGAATGAGTGAGTCTGAAGAAATTGGTGTTGTGGCAGCATGATAAGGCACATCTGGCTGTCCAGCTCTGTCCTTTCTATGGAACCAAGATTGCATGATCCCAGTAAAATGAACTGACATCTGTCAAAAGCTTTTATGACTTACTCTGAGAATTTGAACTCAAAGTTATAATAAGGAGATACAGGAGCTGAGTCCACTGCATGAGGTTATGGGGCCTGCCCTCCAAGTAAGAATCTTCTAAGATATGTTAGGATATGCATAACAATATGAAGATTGTCAATGTTTGCTAAAAATTTACTTTTTTAGATGAACCATAATCCAGGAATTTTAAGGATAAGATTGTTGGTATTCTATGCATCTTAGATTGTGACTTTAGGGTGTTATATAGGGCCTTGCATGCTTTTAAGAGCCTTAAAATTATGCTTGGCATTTTTTTCCAAAATAATTTACAAGAAAGCAATCCAAAAATCTGATCCACCACTAAGATGGTTATTTAAAAAAAATCAACATTGTCACTTGTGTCTGGGATACTAGGACCTACCCATGGAACCAGGTCTGAAGGAGATATTCTGTAGCAGGCATTTCGTAGTTGAATAACCCATATTGTCCATTAGGGCTTACTTTGAAAAATCAGCATGGAGCCATTGTGTGAACTCACCCTTTAAAAGGTTAAGGATGGGGTATGGGTGTAATACCAAACAAGTGACAGGCAGGAATGGAACAAAATAGGGTACACTAGACTCTGGAAATGGAAACAGGTTTTTGGGACCTTCAATAGCATGTCAGTGATAAGTAAGGAGAGCTTGTGTGCAAGGGTAAAAAGAACCACCTGGATAAAATTGACCTCTCACTTGGGGATGGCAGATGATCTGCTTGGAGTTAATTTTCATGAGATGTTCTTATTTATCGTGATACTCATAAGACCTCATCTGGATGCTGAACATTTGGAATTTTTGCAGGGTGATGCAAAGATTGCTTGAGATGACTGGAACTTGCAGAAAGTAGTCCTGTTGTACTGCTGTACTGGTATACACTCATACTGTTGTACTGGTATATGCTCATACTTTTGTACTGGTATATGCTAGTACTGTTGTACTGGTATATGCTCATACTGTTGTACTGGTATATGGTTGTACTGTTGTACTGGTATATGCTCATATTGTTGTACTGGTATATGCTCATACTGTTGTACTGGTATATGCTCCTTATGGCTATTCACAGTATTCAGCCTTCTTTGACATCACCAGTGTGCTGCTCATAATGACAGAGACACCTCAGCAGGCATGACTGGAAGAAGCTGCCTGCCTGCCCTGTTCCTGAATATTGTCTTGGTATTGGACTTTTGTGCTAATCCTGATTTTCTATAGTAAACATTTTCAAAAATACAAGGCTACACAGAAGTGTACTTGGCAGCCAAGTACCTTTTGCCAAAGGCTGGTGGCTGACTTTAGAGTTCAAGAAAGGAACTACCTATCTTTATTAACTGACAGCAAATAGAATATGGGTGATTATAAAGAAAAAGAAGAAGAAGAAGCCCTGAAATAACTGGCTGATGATAAATTTCACCAAAAGATGATTATTGATCCTACTTTGAGATTTAAAGCTAAAATCTTTAACTTTTTGGCACTGGCAGTTGAGAAGTATTACACACAGAACAAGAAGATAATTTATTGTTAATAACCCCACTTCCATTCTCTATATTTACTGCCAAAATTACATAAGGATGCTAAACACTCTATGAGAAAACCAATTATTGCTGGCCATGGTTCCTTAACAGAATCCATGTCATCTTTTTTTTACTTTTTACATATGTCAATTGTTGTTCCTGGTTAGATATAAGATTAAAGATTCAACTCAGTGTTAACTCCCTGTTAAGAATATACAAACGGACCTATCCTGGTACATATGTACCTTGGATGTCAAGGCCTTGTACACTAATGCACCATAATAAGCAGGCCTAGAAGCTATGAATTATTGGCTAAAGTTAAATTCTACAATTCTGTTTTTGACACTTTTTTCTTATGCCTTATAGAACCCGTACTTAGAAAAATATAATTTATTGGTTAAACAATGTTTTCTACGGTACATGACACATTGTTGGGGGCATCTGGATCTCTTTATACGGTTTATAGAAGAAAAATTCATTTATGTGCCAAAGATAATATTTTTTTCTATATGTCATGGGGAAATTGAGATGGGATCTAGATAATGTATGGGACATAACAGAAACAGGAGATATTATGAAGCGGCACCCTACTTCTCAACCTACAGACTTTGAAAATAGGTTCAAAGGCCCTTGAAAAATAGGTTAATTCAGCTGAAAAGTCTGTAAATCCAAATAATATAAACTTTGGCTATCAAATAGCACATAACACTTCCCACCTCCAGTACATCAATAATGGAGATGGTGTAAAATCTGTAAACTTTAATGAACTCCATTGCAAAATTCTACCACGCAATGTCAATTATTTTTGCTTCTGAAAAAGGGAGAGGTAAGATGCATGTCCTTTCCTTATGATAATTAATTAATTAATTAATTAAAATTTGTTAACTGGAGTACAACACCAGTTCAAGAGTGAGAAAATAGACAATGTCATAGGTTACATAGGAAGAGCCACAATATTTTAGTAATACTACTGAACAAGACAAAGAGTACAGCATGGCAAACCTGAGAAAGAGCATACGAGATTATAATAAAGATGTGCTCAAAGTAAGGAATAGTTAGAACAGCCAATTACGGATGAGTTTGGGAATGAAAACGTAGAGGACAGAGGTAGTAGGACAAAGGCCGGGGCAGCTGTTGTCCATGTGCAGTGCAACAGCAGAGCTAGTTTGTCTTTAGATGTTGCTTTAGTAGCAGCTTCAAATGTGTTTGTATGTTTGTCAGTTATAAATGCAGTGGGATAGTCTTCCAGGTTTTTGAAACTCGGTGGGAGAATAGAGATATTTTAGCTGACATATATGTTTTGAAGGTGGTGAGAAAGGATTTGTGATTTGGTAGTTGTAGCTTAGGTTTAGAGTATATTGTTGTCTGTAAAGCTCGTTTAAACATCAAGGATGAAAATAAGTTTTGTAAGGGTATAAATGTTTTACTGTAACAGCTTCATCTTTGTGGACAACATCTCAGAGAGTCGTAGAAGAAATTACAATTTTTAGAGTATATATGCGACAAAAGTCAAGTGTTGATGAACTAGAGGAATTAAAACATTTCTTGCATGAAACATAAGAAACAAAAAAAATGATAATAACTGGGTACTTGAATTTAGCACAGACTGACAGGAATAATATAGCAATAACCCACGCCTGGGTGTGGGTAATGCTGGATTTACCCACGGTTGGTGTGGTTTGGTCACGAAGGCAAAGCCCGAGTGGCCAAACAAAAACAACCGCGGGTAAATCCAGCATTACCTACACCCAGAAGTGGGTTATTGCTATTATACAATGACATTATTTAAGAAAAAAAAAATTACTTTTCTTAAATAATGGCATTGTATAATGCCTCCTTGCTGCCCTTCTGCAGCTGTCTGGTATTCTGCGGCAGTTCTGATGTACTACACGAGTATGCTTACACAGTACATCAGAGCTGTGAGTGGAAGCAAAGGAGAAAGCAAGATCTCTGTTGCTTTTTACAAACTGTCTTGCTATGTTAAAGGAGTTTAACATAGCGAGACAGCTTTAAAAAAAGCAACACAGAATCTCTGTTGCTTTTTTTAAAGCTGTCTTACTATGTTAAACCCATTAACATAGCGAGACAGCTTTAAAAAAAGCAACAGAGAAAGCAAGATCTCCGTTGCTTTTTACAAAATGTCTTGCTATGTTAAAGGAGTTTAACATAGCGTGTCAGCTTTAAAAAAAAGCAACGGAGAATCTTCGTTGATTTTTTTAAAGCTGTCTCGCTATGTTAAACCCATTTAACATAGCAAGACAGCTTTAAAAAAAGCAATGGAGAAAGGAAGATCTCCATTACTTTTTTTAAAGCTGTCTCGCTATGTTAAACTCCTTTAACATAGCAAGACAGTGTGCAAAGGAGATCTTGCGTTCTCCGTTGCTGTAAAAAAAGACTTATACTAATGGAAAAAGTCCGGGTAACCAGACCTTTTTCCATTAGTATAAGTCTGATTTACAATGTGCACACTGACCAATCAGCATGCATGGTTTAGAATATTAATGGGGGGGTCGTTGTATAATATTGATTCTACAACACTAGAAAGAAAATTATTTACAATATATGTACATGAACGACAATTAATGCAGACTGTAAACAAACTTACCAGGGAAGAGAACATACTGGATGTTGCTCATGTTATAAGGAACCATGGGAAGTTCTAGGCTGTTGAGTCTTGCGACCTTTATGCCTTGCCTGTTTTTGCACTAGATTGTGCCTCCCTTCTCATGGAAGGCTATGTTAATCATACCAGGGGTGAATTTATGAATACCCATCAAATTATCTGGCTACTGTTTGAAAATTAAAATAGTGTATCAGACTGCTTAATCTGCCTGGGGAGTCTATCCAGACATGAGGTAGATAATAAGAAATAAATCCCAGCCCATTAGTTACTGATCTTCTGAAACAGATTTAGCTGTCCTCTTCTGGGATTAATAGGACTATTTCTTTTAAAAAAGTACACCAGATAATGGACTACTACGTCTCAGATTGCTTGGAAGGCATAAAGCACCATGAGGAGCCTGGATTGCTTGGAAGACATAAAGCATCATGAGGACCTTAGACGACACAGAAATGACAGAGAGTGCTTCTAGTCTTTTCTGTAAGCTTAGGGATTTCAAGCCCATAATTTTTTTCTTTTTGGTTAGGAACCTTGGGGTCTTTTCAGCTGTTTCATATATCTTGTGATGTATATCACACAAGTGGCTGTATTAAAAGATTTATAAAGTTTAGGAAATTAGAAATGATGAAGTCATTGTTGTAAGTTACATTACACCATAACTACTTTACAGAATAAAAATACAGAAGCCTTATAAGAAAACTAGTTTGAGTAAATTGGAAAAAGGTACAACAAAAATACAGCAAGGGCACCCATGAAAGTGAAAGGTTAAGCTTTTATGAAAGATTCAAATATCTGAACTTGACAGTGTCTCATACAGATATTTTAGAGCAGACCTTATTAAGTTATATAGGGCATTTAAAGACAACTACTTCTGGGAATGTTTGGAGTTATTGAACAGCAGTAGAAAAATATCCAACAACCTATTTAGGAGAATATATATTTTATATATATATATATATATATATATATATATATATATATATATATATATAGTCTCAGTATGTATATACTATATATATATATATATATATATATATATATATATATATATATATATATATATACATATACACATATATACATTGGATAAGGGATGTACTAATTGGTTCTCAGAAAAATGGATGCCTACAACAGACTATTCATCTATATTAAAGTAGCACTATTTGGATAGCTACATACCTGCGACATGACCTCATTGCCACATGTATCCCTCTGTATTACATATGTGCATACAAACCTGTGAAGTGACTGCATTGCTACCACGTGTATCTATGCTACATACATACATACAAATATTTTACGCACATCACTACTGCCATAATAAGTGTCTATGATGTTCTTAAAACTCAGTTCGTATGGACTGATCAAGAGGGTGAATGCTGTTTATTTTTTATTTTTTTTGGTTTACACAGTTAAAGAGCTTTTTTAGAAAATCAATACATCATTGAAAAATCAATAAAAATTTCAGCATGTCGAAATATGAATTTATCTGTAACAGATGAATTCTTAAATCATATTGCACATAGAATACATTAACTTATAATAAAATACTTTTCCAATGTTATCTGACTGCAGGTATTCCTCTGTGCCAGATTTAATAACTAGAACTTACTGCTTGGTTTGGCAGTGCATACTACATTTGTTAAATAGACTGATGAAATCTGAGACCATCCAAGTTATGTTCCTGCTATTCAAGGTTCTCCCTAAGCTAAACAATCTATCAGTTGTGAAGCTAGTTCATTATGAGTTTCATTGATAACAATTATATTTAGACGAGTCGTTTTAAACTGCAACTTATTCAAACACCTAACTGCCACTCTCAGGATATGCTCCTCAAGTTTACATGATTTTTTATAAGCTGTTTTTAAGTAATTTATTATAACCAGTCTGAAATAACCAGTTAATAAATAACCACCTGAGAAGAAAAATGTGATAAGTTTATTAACAATTCTTCAAATGGTGAAAAAAGTTAATCCTTAAATTGTTGTAAAATACTTAATCCCCTCTTAAAACATTAGGCAGGCATCCTGAACGATGTAAACTCACTGTTTTCTAGGTGCTGCTTCTGGCCATGCTTGCCTTCCATCGGGTCCCACAATGAGCCCAACAATTGTATTCCCATGTCCTGAAGAAGAACATGGGCTATGAGGAATTGTTATACAGGCATCTGTGACGTTTATGCCCTCACCAACATCATAGCAATGACACGTGTGTATGTAGAGAAAAATTAAAATCCAGTTTTGTCTGAATATTGAAAGGGATCATCTAAATAAGCACAGCAGTAATCTTTATTAATGGATTATATCTATTCCTACTGCCTCTCTTCCTCCTTAATTCTGGATTGTGAAGCTTTCTAGTTTCTTCCTGAAAGGAACAATGAAATTAATATTCTGCATGACACTATATAAATTAAGCACAAAATCTACTTGATTTGCATATGGGATATAACTATATGGAAGTAAAATTACCTCAATAACTGTGCAGTATTTGATTACTAAATAGTGAATCTCTTCTTTACTTTCAAAGCCTGCAGTAATAATTTCTACATGTAAGGATTTTTTTATAATACAACTACTTCTATTCTTAAGACTGCCATGTGCAACTTTAAAACTGATCCAGTTCTTTCAATTAAAAGCCAAATGCTTAGCTTCATTTTTTTGAGTTATATCTGATCCTGCTCATTTTTATTTCAAATTTGCTGTTCTGTGGGTGGCTCCCTGCTTCTGAGGGCAGCTGGTACAGTATTTTGTGTCCTTTCTATGGGTGTGGTTTGAATTAAATTGGAATAGTAAAGTGAAATTATATTGTTGTTTTATCAATTATTTAATGTTTCTGTTAGAATGTTATTTGAATGAGATAGATGTTATTCAAGATGGTGTACAAATTGTCCTTTTTGGAGTTTACATTTTTCTAGATCCAGTTAAAGTCCATTTTTTAAAATCGGAGAATTATTTGTGAAAAAGTACATGCACATTTGCACAATTTTTATAGGAAGCCTATGTTTAGTAATAATTACATATATTTTCTACTGCACACTCTATTTATATTAAAGAGAATGTAATTAAAAGGCAGGTTATTTGTTTGTCAAGACTGATATCTGGTGGCAACATTTTTAATCCAGAAATTGCAAAGTTAGTAGATATGTGTATTGATAAAGGATATAAGGGAGTATAAAGGAGATTTTGTTATGAAAATAATTGATGATGTTAAGAATAACAGGGATTTTGCATGGCATCATATTTTGGATAAAAACAAAAATATACTGAGGATGATTTATTTAGTAATGATATTAATAAAAAAGATTTTATTCTGGCTTTCCTTTTGATGTATAGTGTAGATAGTCAAAACATAAGGAATATTTTTAAAGAAAATTGGCAAGTTATTTTAAGCTATCCTGATTTGACTGAAAAATAGTTTTAGGTCCATTTTTTTTTGTATAAAAGTGAGGTAAAAATGTAAATGCATTACTGGAATATGATATGCATGTTATATATATTAGTAACAGGATAAAGTAAATAGTGTAAGTTTATTTGTGACATTCCATTTCTAGGCTTTGTAAATTTTCATAAAATGATTTCTAAATAAGTAAATTTGAATTATAGTACGCATCAGTGGTATTCTGAGCAGTTTGCATGTCTTGCCCTTGTTTTTACTTTGACAATACAAAGAGGAGGCTCATTGACCACATTAATGAACATTTATATGTGAGTAATGTAAAAGATGTAAATAATGCCTTATTTCAACATTCTTTAATATGTGGGCATTTAAAAAGTTAATTCCTTGTGTTATTAAACAAGTTAATATTAGTTATAAAGGATGTAATGTGGAAAATGTTTTGAAATAGAAGTAAAATTGCTGCCTAGATTACAGGCAAATGTATATCCAGGGCTTAATGAAGATATAAATATTAACTGCAATTTGTGCAATTTGAAAGCAAAATGTTTGTAATTGTATTTTAATTTTGAAGCATTTCTTTATGGCGTAATTGATGGAAGTCAAGTGATTTGGTTTATATTGTATTTAAATGTTTTTTTGTGTATTTTACTCAATTCTAAAGAAGTCATGATAAAAGCAGCTAACTGATTTTTTTTCTTTATTATAAACATTCCATTTTTTTGTGTTTTTGGTCTTTTTTACTTGGTTTTGAGAGAAAAAAACTGTCAATGAAATACTGAAGCAAAGATTACTCATATGGGCTGAATTACAGAATTTATGCAAACCATAGAGTAATGCAGATTATATGTGAATGTGTTCTAGAAGATACTCATACAGCAATGTGATCCCTACTTCTACGTACAGGCTGCACCAAAGCTTATTTCAACTACTGAAATCAAAATATAAAAGCTGTAAGCAAATAAAGGAAACGTTAGAGACATTTTAGGCCTATGACACTGATAACAATGACCTGTGACACTGGTGAAAATCTAGGAGAAGCACTAAAACAATTAATTTAATGGTAATTTGCAGAGAAAGTTGTTATCCAAACTAAATTTACTATTTCCAAGAATATTTCCAAGAATATTCCTAATTAAAGTGATTAAGGAAATTGTAGACAGAGATGCACAAAAAAAAATAATGAGGAAACATTAGGAACCTGTTGACACAGTACACAAAGATGAAACTGATAAAAATATCTAGAAAGGTAAAAAGACATTGTTACTGTTAAAGTAAGAAAGCAATTATGCAAAAATGATATAGTTTTAGAGAACCAAATTAATCTACAGCACCAAAAGGGCATAAAGTCGTAAGCTACAGTCCTAAGAAAAGAGTAAACTTAAAAAGAACTGTCTTATCAAAAGAAAATATGTTATGTTTAGGAGTAAATGGAATTGCAGTATTTTTAATGTTAAATGATACAAGTGTAATAACTGTTTATACGAACAATTTTGGAGCATGCTAAAATAACTGACATGGTTATTGATACAGAGCACCAGTGTCGATCTGTGCTTCTATACCAAATAGACCAGAGAAGAATTGATCAGTAATAGTTCAGAGTATGGTTATTATTAATATATGCATTACAAAGACTGGAAAAGTTAATAGCTATACTGACTGTTGGGGGGATGTGTTTGCAGAATCTAATTTAGTATTTGCTTATCAACAAGTATAGAAATAGAACTATATCTATGCATATATACCTGAAAATGTACTTATGTAAATGCAGAATTGTATTACACAGCAGCTTATTACCTGAAATGAGCTCATGATCGGCACTCTCCATTTCCCAAAGAATTTTGGAAAACCTATTGATAATTGTTACATGTAACAATGCACATTAATTTGTTAGTAGCTCAGAAGATGGTGTACATCTACATAGCATTGTATTAGTTAAAATGAAACATGACTTTGACAAGCCAAAGAATGAATATTTGGGGCATATGATATATAAAAAGGAATCTGTTTTTTTGGCTGGGGATGTAAAACTTATACACAGTGCACCCCCAGCACACATTTGTGAAAGAATAGTAACAAATGGGTGGGCTTAGTGGAAACAAACACAGATTTTTGTTTCCTATTTGGAGTATAGTTCTGACACCCAGCTACAGGCTGCTGAAAAAACAGGTCCATGGAAGTGAAGTCTCAGAAACAGAATGTATTTAAGAGATTGAAAAAGTTGCTAATGTGAGGTAATGTATTGGTACTCTTTCTTTTTGGCTTTTCCCAGTAAGGGGTCCCCACAGCAGAACTCTGGTCTGCTAATGATTGGCACTAGATTTTTATGGTGCCGAGTTGCCAGCCCGGCGCCCAACCTTCAGCGAAGGCACGCCCATTTACGCATGTCTTTCGGAGGCCACTCGACTGCGGGGAGGACATGCAGACTCCACACAGAAGGCACTCCCCGCACACTAGCTGAGAATTGAATGGGAGAACCTCTTGCTGTGAAGCAACAATGCAACCGCTGTACCACTGCGGCTTTTTGAAGTAATGTATTGGTACATTATGAACAAAATCTGACCAACACTTTAGCTGGAAATTCTGTGTATTTAACATGATCTGTCTTCAGGTGGTGATCAACTGTTTGGTTCTGCTTCTAGAACTCTTTCTGCAGTTCACAAAAGTATTCACACACTGAAAACAAAGCTCCTGCTTTCAGAATTGGTGTAAAGAAATGCCACTCAAACCTTTGGGGGGCCTTTGGGGGGGGGTAGAAGAATTAGAATATATACAGGCCATTAACTGAGTTCCAAATGTCTGTCTGTCTGAGGACTGTACTTGCAGACCTCAGAACATTGACAATTTAATTGCTATTACAGGCTAAAATAGTTAAAATCAGAAATTACTCAGTCTTGGAATATTCTCTAGACACCATGATATCAGAATCAGTATTTTGGGTACATGGAGGCTTGTATCCCTGGAAAAAAATTGTGTAACAGCAAATTTCACTTAACTGTTATACACTGGGGATTGCAGATATTTTTTTCAGAGTTTTTGTACTCCCACTGGAAAGCACTGTGCTTCTGATAGGTCACCTCCATAAAAAGATGTTAGCATTACTTAGTGAATACAACACTCTACCCACCATGACTATATAAATGGGCTATAATAATTACATCTGTCTATGTTTACCACATTAAAGGGACAATCACAGCGTTTAAACTTCTGGTCCAAACTACAGCTGACCAAAGTAATGCCCACTTTACCCTTTCACTCACATTCTCAATCACAGTGTCAATTTTCTTTTAAATATCCTGTATATTTTCAGTCCCAATCCTGCTTTGGCTCCCACCATCAACTACATCTGAATATTGTGTTCCTATTACTTTTCAATTGGACTTATACTTTTCAACTTTGCTTCACATTAGCTGACACGTCTCTCCATAGCTTAAAAATTTATAACTGCTCAGTCTTTGTAGTTTATCTAGTATCCCGTGTTGTTTTACTTTTTTTTTTTTTTTTTTTAGATAATGAATTGTATTTGTTTGCTGATATATTTACAGTATAAACTTCATCTTCGGATTTTTTTACAAGTGCATGCAGTTTCAGTAATACGCTGATCAAATTCTTTTTAAGTGAAAATTGTTATTGTGTGTAAATCAGTATATAACATGTATCATCATATCCCACCCAAATCATCCCTTTTGTTTTTTCTGCTACTTTCTGTTATGTCAATACTTAAAATCTCTCCCTATTTTTGCTTTTTTTGGCAGATAACCCACCCCCTTCCATGACTAATTTAGTCTTTGTCCAGATTTCTTGCTCTAAGAGTCTCAGAGAAGCTTTTGGGAAGCCAGGGGAACTACCCTTCATGCCTATCATGTG